>NC_080063.1:13775296-13942796 GCF_026212465.1 Amaranthus tricolor | reverse complement strand
AATTTTCAGTTTTGATGGGTTCGCTAAAACCTTCTATGCATGCAAGTTAAGATTCGTCTCTACATGATCGTTTGAGCTTAGCCTACGACCTTTGGCTTTGCATTATTAATGCCCGTTGATTTCCTCTTTTATGTCTTGAAGGATCGGAAATAACATTGAACATGGTTTGACGTTGGAAACACCTGCAAAAGCTTATAACACATGAAATTATATCAATATTGTAAAATCCATAGGAAGCACTACAAAGTATAAACCAAAATATAGGAGAAAAATACATACACAAATACTTCTATGACATAATTAAATGGAATGATATATGCTTCTATGGACAAAATAAGAATTAAAGCATATAAAAATATAGTTTAACACTAAAATTCTATATATGTTCTCACTCAAAATTACCTTGCAAGTTACTTTTTGTTTTTTTTTTATTTTACAAAATATTTTATTTTGAGTTGTCATACTCTTACACATCTATTTTTAACAATAATTTTACATTCTCTCTTCTAATATCATCTCTATAAATTTATTTTTTCGTATTTCTTCAGTTAACTTATTAGTATTTTCATTTATATTAAAAATAACAAATTAACTTCACTATTTTTAAAGAAAATGAAAGTGGGTTAATTTAAAGAATGAATAACAAAGGAGGGGAGGAGAGGAGAAAGAAGTGAACACTCCTACAAACAAAGTGTAAATGCAAAGTGGAAACCCTCCAATGGAAAAATGAAAACATAGGATGGGTTCACACATAAAGATGGAAATAAAAGAATATTTATTAGTTAGGAGTATAAATAAAGAAAAAATAAAAAAAAAAGATTTACCAAAAGTTTTGGACTTTGCTAGTTTGGTGATGCAATAAGGTGAAAAAGAAAAGAGAGTCTAAGTGGGACACAAAAGTTAGGTTTAAAATAAAAACTTAGTGATGTGGGGAGATCTATGTTAAAAAGATTCGACATATAGATTCTTTTAGGTTGCCAAAAGATTCCAAGGTGGGTCTCACTGTTTTGTAGCATTGTAAATGTCCTTTGCATGACGTTCTTACGCATAGAGTGATCATTATGGTCATCGGTTTGATTTTGAGTTAAATGTTTTATATCAGTTTGAAATTAAATTTTGTCTATATTATTTTTTACACAAATTGTAAATCATTTTGAAAGTTGGATCACATTCAATTTGGTAATAACGTCCGATAAATTTCGGGTCATCATGTCTGTTTTAAACACTTCTACCTATGCATAACAAAATATCATTCAACGGTATTAATTATTTTAGTCTATTTTACTTATTTTGGATAAATATGTGAAGGAGATGCACAAACCTTATATGGTGTGGGGTTGTGGACCTTTTGTGGTTAGTTTTTTTAAAGATCATATTGTCATCACTTAACCACCATGTTGGAAGATGGATCTCTTTTTTCTAAATGAATATGGATGGTGGGGTTAAAGCTATCATCATAAATCATAATAATACCCACTTTCTATCACTTCTTTCTTTTCCCAAATAGGGAACTAACTATGGTTGTGTGTTGGAACAACTTTAGGTTTAATTTGTAACCCTCTAGAGTTTTATACCTTCATGCTATGTTATACTAAGAGATTATGTATCATCTATTTTGTAATTATGTCGAACAAAGAAACTCTCGATCATATTATAATTTAATTAAAAATAATGCGAAACAAATGAGATAGAGTTAAGACTACATGTTTTTATTAATAAGGCAATTACGATGTGCATAAATGATACGCTTCATGTGTAGTTATGATTCTTAAATTTTATTTAAATATTTGAAAATATTCAAAATGTATTATAAAATTTTCAAATATATATATATATATATATATATATATATATATATATATATATATATATATATATATATATATATATATATATATTATGTAGAGAAAGCCAATTACGTTAAAAGGAAGACAAAATTAACATAAGATTTTCTTCATTTGGATAGTATATACATGAAAATGGAAGGGTATGCCAATTTCATATCTATTTCTTAATAGTTAGGCTATTTTAGTGTAAAATAACATAAATATGTATTTGCACCACTTAGAAAAAGAATATGAATAAAACTTTATTTTATCGTTAAGTAGTGATAGTAACGACTAAATTGCATCACGTACATGACATTTAACTCTTACCCGTCTATATCGTCAATGTGTATTCCGTTTTTTAATGTTCTTTTTATTTAGAAATTAAAATACTTAAAAGAAGAATGTGATATTCCTGTCGGTTTGAGCTTTAAAAAATAATTGATAGATTACGCATATTAACATGTGCATCTTCTCTTTCATTTGCTAATAACAACTCTGCACTTAAGCGTGTTTGGTGAAGAGCAATAATCTTATGATTTGGAGGCCTCCTGATAAGTATTCTATGGGTGCGCACATAAGAGGCCAAAGTATGCTGAAAAGATTTGTGTTTGTTTGTAAGGCCAATCTACAACATTCATAGGTAGTCACTGATAGTCTGATGGGGTCGAGGTATTATAAGGAATTTAACTTCTATAAAGTTCTTAAAAGATATGTTCAAGATAAAATATATTCATGTACATTCTTATTAGAATCTTCTTAATGTGTAATTTTTTACCATACACTTATATGTTATGGAAGAAGGAGAAGAAGGAACCGAGAAGAAGGTATCAGCAACAACTGGTTTTATTATGGGACAGCTCATGATGTTCATATCGATCTATTATACGCCTCTGCATCTAGCATTGGTGATGCAAATTTAGAGATACTGAGACTAAAAAGTAATTAGAATTTCACATATAGCTTGTTTGGTTATTGGCACTAAATAATGGTATTGAAATGATATGTAGCGTGTAAATTTCATAGAGTGTAACATGTTATTCCTAACTCTTAGTATTTTCTAAGCATACATAGAAATTAATCCTTCAATTTTAAAGCAAAATTCATGAAAAAATTATACATCATATCATATAACTAATATTTTATATATTTTTCTTTTTCCAACAAAAACTAGTAAAAGTCCAAAAGTTTTTGAAAAATAGAACTTATAGAAGTATTAATTAGTGTATACATCAAGATCATAGTGATGTAACAAAGTGTGGCAAGTGGAAATGATGATACATTGAAAAAGATATAAATAATAATTTGAAATAAGCAGGAAAAAATGTGGATATTGATATCATATAGTTTGATAAAAAAGACAATTTCTGATAAAACAAATGTAGGTATGAGAAATAGCCAAATTAAACATATACTTCAAAAATGACTTAATTGCAAATAATCGATGCTAATAGCATCGCAAAAAAGACAAATAGTGACGTTAAAAAGAGTCAGAAACTGACACTTTGACAAATAAAATTGGTGCACAATAGAGAAATAGTGACTAGAAAAAGACATCACAAATGCAAATCATGACGTGAATAAGTGTCGCAAAAAGAAACAAACTGTAATTGTAAAAAGCGTCATAATATGTGTGAATTGTAACGCTTTATAAGTTGTTAGTATAAAACAATGTTGAAATGATGAGGCTTTACTGAAGTGTCATCGTATATTTTGATGCTTTTAAACGTTGTAAAAAGTAAAAAAACTCCGTTACAAAATGCCTTATTTTCTTGTAGTGAGACAAAATCCAAGAAAATTATAAATATTAATTATATGCGTCTAAATCAAGGTGATGAAAGCAAAACCCTCATTTTTAGCTAGAAATATCTCTACCGAATTTCCTAAAGAAGAGAATAATAAATGAAGAGTCCCAGAGGAACAATGTTGGTATAGTACTTCGTTCAGCCTAATAATGTGACTGAAGAATATTTTTGCTAACAAAGCGTAGAAGATTCCCCAAAACGAGTAAAAGTTATTCTTTGTATTCAATGCCCCTCTGCATTGCCAATGAGAAGTTGCCACGCGTAAAGATGTAGATGACAATATAACCCAAGCTCAAATAGGACATTTCATAATATCATTATTCATTAGGGTCTGTAGGCTCCAAGTCAATGATGACATATAAATACTCTATTATTCACCATTTTCAAGGAATCTAATTATCTGCTAAACTTGCAATAGAACTCAACCTCTGTCTGAGCAATATTCATTGAGAATGAAGAACACTTGTTGGTTTCAATCATTTTGCATTAGATAACTTTATTTACTCTTGTAAGAAGACAAAAGTACTAACCAAGGTCATGTCAGAAACAAATTCTAACTAAGTTCCTTCAAATTCAGAGCCACAATGCAGCAAGAATTGCGCTTGCTAGGTACTCTACTTATATTCTCACTAATTTGGGCGTCGGAGTGGTCTGACTGCAAGAAAGACTAGATTGCAAAGACGAGACTCACTTCTAACAATCTATATTGAGACAACCTTATCAATAACAACATATTTCCAAATTAATTTTATTTTAGCACTTTTATATTTTTGTCTTTTAGTATAAATAACAAAATAAAATAATAAAATTTTTATTATAGTCGAGTATTAATTAGTTATTATTTTGGAGAATTGAACACTTTATCCACATGAGTCAGTCCACAGGGGGTCAACTTCAATCAACCACGGAATGTGAATGGGCTGGTATAAGTGAGGGCTTGTAATGGAGGTAATTGGATACAATATAGCCAATTATACCACAAAAGAATCTTTCACAAACCCTACCTCAATATCCCATAATTCACCACACTTCTTACATTGAGTGATTATTAGGCTACCTTGTTATGTTAATTCACAATTTATAAACTCATACAAGATAATGATAAGACTAACTCACTATTTACAATTATTAAAAATCTAATCGGCATTTAGGTTAGTAGATCATTTGTCTTTATATTATTATTTATGTCATTAGAAATTTTGATCTTTTATGATTACTGTCTTGATTGTATTATTACTTTTTAAGGATAATTAATTTATAAATTTATTATATTTGATGTAAACCCAAAAGAGAATAATGAAATTTGAGAGGCTTAATTTGTTGATTACTTTACTAGCAATTGGATGATCATCTTGTGTTCCTTTAGTCATGTTGATGTAGCTATTAATATCACAATGACAATAATTAATGACCTATGTAAATCTATATCAATATTTCTCATATTATTATCTTTTTTAGATAATATTTCTCATATTATTCTAGATCAGCATAAATTATATATGTGGTTGTCGACCGGTCAATATACTTATATAGTTCTTCATTGTTAAAAATAAATCTTTCATTTTTTTTAATTGCGACATCGTTTTATATGAGAGTTTTAAAAATATTAATAAATAATTAATTGTTGAAATTTAAATAATGTATATTACTATCATTTTGTATTTCAATAAGGCATTGCAATTGGTTGGAGATTTTTTGATTAGATAGAAATTTTCATCTTTAAGCTAAGTACACTTTCGACCTATTGTAACCCCACTCACCTCAACATCTTCAATTTAAGATGATGTGAATATGTAAAGTCATGCTAATACAATACGGAATTAATTTAACGATCCCCAATCACAACAAGTGGAATCAAAACATGTATTAGAATTCCAAATTAAAATTCTAAATTCTAAAACTTGATATAAAATAGAATGAGTTTCCAAACATAAACTCAATGTATGCAAATGCAATTCATAAATCATCATAAATACTACTCCTTGAAGAATTACATTTGGAAAAATCTAAACATTAATAATGTAATTTTTATATAAAATACAATATTAAATTAATTTTTATTTATTAACAGTTGTTGATAAAATTAGTTAATTATATTGATTATTTTTCTAATTAACCAAAATTCATTATATTATATCGATTAATTTTTTAAACTTAATTCAAAAATATTAATCACATAGATGGGAATCTAATCCTTTTTAACTAACTAGACTTGCCATCTTATTGTTTTCTACAAAAAAGTTACTAATACAAAATCTGAAAGAAGTAGAATATTATAGCTAGCTTATTTAATACTTATATATATATATATATATATATATATATATATATATATATATATACATATATATATATATATATATATATATATATATATATATATATATATATATATATAATTAAATATTATATCTGAAATATATATTTATGATGAAAAACTTAATGTTTATTATGAAAAATAACTTGATTTATATTAGTGGAAACAAACGTTTGATGCTGACATGTGTATTTTACCCTTAGAAGTTTGTGAGAAAAAAATTAACCTAGAGTAACATGTGTATTTGAAGATAAAAAAGTGGTAATAAATGAAAAGAGAGAATAAATTGTGTGGATGAAACTAAAAAAGAGTTAAAATATATGGATGAGATTAAAAGAAAGTGATGGGTCATTATCCAAAAATAAAAATGATGCAAATTAAGTGAGACGGACAAAAATAGAAAATGCTTTAAATTCGATGGGACGTAGGGAGTATAATATATATAACTATCCTAGACAATATGAGTACTTGATTATATTTCTAATATATATTGTTAAGAAACCATAAATCTACGATTGGATTTGCCCTAATAGTTTTCACATAAAATTTAAAAAAATCTTGTCAATTGAATCAACTTTTGAGGCATTCCATGAGACCAAAAATACAATGAAAGTAACATCATAATCAAAAGAAACACAAAAAGAAGTTGAAAAAAAATACATAATTATAAATTCCATAGACTCTTAGCTTCTTGGATTGAATGCAAGTGTGTGTTTTAGACCCACTAAATAGTAAATATGCAAGTTGCATTTGTGGAAACTCTTAAAAATGAAGCTAAAGTCCAAAGTGCTTGGCTACATTATTACTCCATTGTTTTTGGTGTTTCTTAGCATGATGACAAACTTATTCTTGTCCCTTCACATAAATATTAATCTTAGCCTTTAAATAAATATAAATACTTCATAAAAGATCCTTATTTCATATTGTGCACTTTTGAATCTTTTAGTATATGAAGCACCCAATTTACTCGGTAGGCCATCCCATCTTCTAAATTACATTTGCATGCATGTGCTTGTTTTAGACTTTCATTATAGAGAAAAGGTAAAATACTATTTTTATTTCTCTATTAATAAAAATAATTATCAGTACATTTTAAATATGGTGTTTATAATTAAGCTACAATATAAATGTATAATATCATAATTAAACAAAAATGGATTAAAAAAATATTTGACTACCCAGTGGAAAAAATAATAATTCAAGGTTACTACGTGGAATTTTTTGAACAATAAATATTTTAAATTTTATAGAGTAATATAAAAATTCAATCAACAATTAAAAATACTTAAATAATTTATTTTTTTATATTTTTAACAAATATATTATTTATAGGAATATATATCAATGTATATTTGAGATTGTTTAAAATTAATGTTATGAGCAAGATTTCACTAAATTGTTCAAAACAGACTTGACAATTTAATATTTTTCCCACCTTGTAACCGAACTTGGCATTAACCGAACTTTAAAATGATTTGTAAATTACATAAAATTAGTATGGACATACAAGACACCCGAATAAAAATATATCAAACCGACCCGAAACAGCTGACTCAAAATCGACCGATAACTCGAATAAACATTTCTAATCATCCCTCTATCCATGTCGACCCTCTTGCTCTGAGAACCCTCTATCATTGTATGAAACGCCTTTTGGGGTGACTGGAACATCGGCTACCAAAAGAATGACAGAATGCGCAAGTAGGAGTGTCAACGGGTTAAAGTTGTGAGATTTATCGTAATTGTATGTACGTAATCATAATTCACTTGAACATTCAGTATGCTAATACAGTTTGCTTCCTTGCAACTTCCTACAAGTCCTTGTATGGATTAGAGTAGATTGTTGACTTTCTTTCTTAGAAATTCTGTTTGATTATTATAAGAAATGAGTTTAGGGACCCTAAACGAGGTAAAACTAAGTAAGCTATATTAGGCGTTATTTATTAAGTTTATAAAATGGTATATATTATTTTCTTTTTTGATGTGAATAAATCACACGTGAATAATAATTGACACCTTAATACCCTCCTTACGTGTTAATCATCTACACAATCTTTATATTTTCTCCCTATTGTTTATTCACTATTAGAGATGAAACATTTACGATTTAATTTGTTTGGATAATAATATAGTATGAAAAAGATAGGAAGAGAAGAGAAGAGTGGAAAGGGAAAGGGAAAGGAAGAGGAGACAAAAATAAGAAAAATTTATGTTGTTTGTTTTGGAGAGAAGGAAGAAAAATTGAACTGAAAACTCATTTTTTTTTACAATAGTTTCACTTCCGAAAAACTTTGTCCATAACAAAATTTAGAAACTATTTCTTTTAATTTCAATTCACTTATCTTTTCGGATTCTTTTCTTCCAAAATTATTATTTAGATAGAAAAAATATATCCTTCTAAATTTCTTCCATTTATTTTTCTTTAATTCTCTAGATATCCCAACAAAATGTGAGTGACATAGTTGAATGGACTTCATTAGACGTTAAATATCACATGAATATATATGCGACAAAAGTATACTGTAGTATGAGTTATTAATGCAAGTTGATTAATTATATATTACGTCCTTCATTATTGTAAAACTCATGGAGCTTAAAATTTCATATTAATTCATTTTTATTAAGTTAAAAGTTAGATCAAACAATTTTGATGTAGCAAATAGAAGTTAATTATTTAAACATAATTCAGAATCAAATTGTTATTTATTATCTACCATAAATAAAGTAATGCATGTGTATGAATCATCTTGAACATGTAATAATTATCTTTTTATGGTATATATAAAGTTAATTTGCAAATTTAACATTTAAATTAATTGATCTATACATAGATTTTGTCCAAAATGAAGGAAATTAGCCTAGTTTGATCATCAAGTTAATTACTATATATAAATGGAATGAATTATAATGATAAAATACATTGGATTATTTTCAATGGTCATAGTATTTTGATAGAAAGCAACTATAATCTATATTTGAATATGATTAGTTTAATATTATATTATAATCGGGTCATATGAGGTTACACATATAAGTAATCGATTGGATATATATTTACACCAAGAACATAAGATGTTCATTGGATACTTAGTATGAGGAGTTATACATAGATTGATTATTTGTTTAATTGAATTAAAGCATGTATTGATTCATCATAAGTGTTACTTGAAATCTAAGGAGTTACTAGTGATTTAATTGTGTGTTTTGATTAGGAATTATAACAAACTTATTGTGTATATATATAGATGTACTTTGTTCATCCTTTACATAAGCTTTATCATTTCTAGTATTCACTATACACTCATACTTTTCACTTAAAATATAAAGAAAAGAGATTTTCTTATTCTGTACTAGCATGCGTAGTGATCCGTTCGATACTTGTGGATCAACATTAGAAGAACGACATTTAACGTTCTATTCTCTCTATTTCGGTGTATTAATTTTATAATCAATTATATAACGAGAAATTCACGCATCAAGGGTATGATATTTTTCTATATTTAATAATTCATTGATATTTTTCTATATTTAATAATTCATATTATGATAATATGCATATAGTCTTGTTTAGATGTTAAGAAATAGTTTCTTGCAATTCCGCTTTATGCATCTAGATTCGTACGTGAAAAAACATTATTAATGTCCTTAAAATGTGTTAGACAATATTTTATGATTTTATGGACATCAATTGCGTTTCATTGAGACTAATGTATTCCTTATCTAATTTCAGTAAAATAATAATACTATACCTAATAATGCATTGATCAGTATCTATTTTATTAGTAAAATATTTTATGTAATAATAATCAGTAAAACATTTTAGATGATAATAGTTATTAATATTTTATCAATTGACTAAAAATTAATGACATGTAATTTATTTTATTATTTATACATTTTGGTACTCTTATAATAGTCTCTATATTATAATCACATCATAGCAATTTTGTAAGGGAATGATTGGTTTAATAATAAAATAAAATAAAATGTTTAAATTGTGTCGATGATATTAAAAGAGAGAAATATTACACATTTTTGGAACCATTTTCAATGAAGATAATGTAACAATTGAGACAAGTAAAAAATATATCAAATTATTTTCATCAATATATTTAATTAAAACAATTAAAATTATAAAACAATTAGATTAAAATATACTAGTAGCTAGTAATAAAAGTAAAACTGAAAGAGAAAAGTACTTGATAAGCATCATCACGTGGCCATTTTTACCAACTAGACAGCAATAGATACCGAAACAATTGAAAAAGATTTTTAATTATTGAATACACCGTTGAGTTTCACACGCCCAATACTTATGTGTTTCACGATTCACACACGTTTTAAAGAGATGCAACTACTCCTTTATACCTCCATATATATATATATATATATATATATATACTCCCTCATATTTATCCTAATTGTCTTATTTAGTTTTTTACACTTACCGAGGTAATTTTTTAACTTTTAATATCTCAAATTATTCTTAATTAAAAATTATAAAAAGTTGATATTAATAATCCTTATATTAAGACGACTCAACTATATTTTAATTTATAGATTAAGAGTAAAATACAAATTAAGACTGATAAGTGAATAATGCCCAAAAATAAATGGGACAATTAGGATGAATAGGAGGGAGTATATATTAGCAGAAAAATGTGTGAAAGTGTAAAATGAAAGAAATGAAAAAGCAAAAATTAAATTTTATTTAATTGGAAAACAAATACAGTACTACTTATCAGAAGATATTGAGTTTGATTCTCACGTAATCATTTCTCTTCCCTTGTACTATACAATTATCCTTTTTTTCACGTAATCTAATTACTGATTCAACTAAATCTATTATTAGACATAATAAAAAAGTATAGATAATTATAATATTAATAAAATTTATATTGATATTTAGTGATAAAAATCAAATGAAATTTCATAGATGAACTTTTTTTATTTGTGAATTATTTATTAGTGAAATTTTCTTCCACAAATTCTATGATAAAGGAGGGGATGTGAAATGTGGCATATGAATTTGTCACATGACAAGATATCCGAGTTTGAAAATAAAATAAAAGGGTATTTTTATGGATTCCAAATACGTAGAGTATCCTTTAAGAGATACTTGATTTGGCAGTACAAGACAAAATTAAGCTTCTTTTGCTTCTCCATTTCTAGTATTAAATACAAATTATTAATGTAAACAATAATATTAGGTGATCATCATGATCATGATCTTACATCAATCAAACCCAAATTTCTCTTCTTCCTCCATCTATTCTATGGCGTCAGCCTCTAGTATATTGAACCACTAAAAATTGAACCAACAATCTCATCACTATTTTTAAATGTGAATTTCTATTCCCCATATCATTAATTTTCCGTAAACTATGGATTAATTCATGGTTGTTTAATTTCAAACACTAAAGATAGGCATAGAAAAGAAAATGACCGGAGAAAAGAGCAGGCCACACACAAGAGTGATAGTGGATCTAAGATCTTATCAAAAAAAGTGGTATATAATCTAATTAAGACAAGATTCGATTCTCTTGTAGTTTCAAATTTTATATTTTGAGAATTTTTCAATTTGCATTTTAGCTGAAGTTGTGATAGAAATTCAATTCTCACGATCAATAAAAAAGATTAATTTCCCTTTCCTTAGTTAATTCTAATGTCTTACGCTCATATTATAAAATAATACTTTCTCATATTCTACTCAAATGTGGCATTTTCTTTTTTAGCATATTCACATCAAATATTTCAACTTCTTATTTGATAATCTTTTCCTTTTACTTAAACTCTCATAAGTCATAAGATTTAATTATTTACACAATTATCATTAAATTATAATTTGCTCAATTTTTTAAAATTAATGTCAAAATAAATGAGAAATTTGATTAGAATAATATAAGAATATCAAATACTTAAGGGTATAAATTATTTTTGGAAAATTTAAAGATCAAACAAGAAAATCTAGTCAAACCAACAAATCTACTCATAGAATTTATTCACTTAATTTTTCTTTTTTTTTTTCCTAGAATTCTCTCAAATAATTAGAATAAGAATCTAAATGGGGTGGGATGATGAGGTGGGGTTTGAACAATTGAGCAGATCCACATGAAATAGGAATAGTCAATAATCCCATTTTCATGCATTGATTGAACTTAAAAAGAAAGATACCAAAACCCAACACCCAACACCCAACACTTAACACCACCATTATTATTCAAGATCCTACTCACAATTTATCACCAAACACGTCCTCTAATCAATTATCATTCATCATCCACACTTCTCACTTCTCACTTCTCTTCTATTTATATAATACCTAAACAATTTTGATTTATTTAACCAAAAATTAACATCAATAATCCTGATATTTCACTCATTCACCACGAATAATCTCATTTTTTGAATTATTTCCCAATAATTTAACATTTATCGTATATTTTTCCGCAATATATCATGACACTAATAATATGAAATAATAGGATATGATGCCACTACACTAAAACATAAGTCGAATTAGTCACAATAAACAAAGAGTAAATGTTGAATTAACTAAGAGTAAATGTTGAATGATTAGAAAGATGAGATTACTTAAAAAACGTAAATTATTAACATTAATTTTTCCTTTTAATTAATTATTAAAAACACTTCACTTTAATGAACACTATAATTATTTTCATTATATTATCATATCATATATATTATTACACTCTTTTTTCCATCTTCAAATTACAAAATATATTTTCTTCTTGATCTTAATTCCAAATCAATAAAAACAACAAATTAAAATTACATTTTAATTCTCTTATTAATAATTATTATTTCCCCTACTAGCTCATCATCAATCATCATCGTACTTCCTAAAAATAGTATATTAATAATATTGAAAGGAAATTTTTTCCTTTTTTATTTTATTATTTGCAATTTCATACCAATTATATAATTAGTCCCATCCGGAAAAACATTTAGAAACGAAGGAAGTAATTAATATAAAATTATTAATATTAATTATTTATTATACCCAAACGGGGAGAGAAAGAGCACCAACATCAACAAGTAAAGGGACAAGTTTATTACTAAGATGAAGTGCCACGAGGCTTTCTAAACCACCGACACGTGTCCCACCGATAAACAAAGCCGGAGCTTCACCGGAATCTTGATCGGAGTTAGGTGGAATAGCCGTGATCTCATCCTCATCAAGCTCAATAACTGTAGGATGAACTCCAATCGTGTGAAGGAGATTCCTCATGACATGGCACATGCAACAAGATGGACGGCTGAAAATGACAACAGGATTCTCAGTTATTAACCGTTGGATCCTAACTTCAGCTGATTCTGATACATCGATGGCTAAAGGTGATGTGTTACTTGATGTAGTCAATTCTAGCCTTACTGGGTGTTGAACTCCTTGCATGATTTATTTATGATTTTTGATTTATTTTTGGGGGAATTAATTAAAGATGGGTTTAATGTCAATGGAATGGGATTAAAAGAAGGAGGATGGAAAATGGAAAGAGAGAGGGTTTTATATATATAATAGTTCTAGAATTTAATGGGAGTTGGGATGGTGGGGAATTGCTTGCTTGCTTGCATCATACCGCAATTACATTTTTTTTTTCTTTTTTTATTTCACTCTAAAATAATGTTTGGGGTAGTTGTTTTCAATCAGTGGTCTACTCCCTTGTCCTGATTTATTAGAAGCAATGAGAAAACTTGTGATTTTTAAGAAAAAAAAAAAATTACTCATAATAGATAAAGAAAGAAAATAAATTATGTTGATAAAATTAAAAGAATGTTAAAATGTATGAATAAAATTAAAAGAAAATAGAGGACGGAATAATACAAAATGGGTGGGGTAAACTAAAATGACAATTGATTAAAATAAATGAGACGGAGAGAGTACATAATTTGTGTTATTGTTAAATTATACAAAGATTAAAAATTTTTGGGTATGATGGGTTAAAGTCATGAAATATTTAGAATAAATGAGAAAATATAAATAGTAAAAATGATGGGGTTATGTTTGAAAATAAAAATGTGATCAAATAGGTTGTTGGGTGCTTAAAGCATGTGATGCTAATTCGTTGGCAAATTAGCTTGGTTTAAATATTTTGTTACTATTAACTAATTATTTTACAATAAGTTGCTTCTATCAATGTATTTAAAATCAATTTAGTTAAAAGATTAATCCAATTAATTATCGGCTATTAATTATTAATTGTTTGCTAAACATTTCTTATAATTTTCAAATGGGGTATTTGGTTGATAGTACTAAACTACTAATAATAAATGATGAAATGAAATAAATTTAGTTTTATTTTTAATAAAATGTGTTATATTATTTTCATTGTAATGGATCTCTTACCTTCAAAAATGCATATTTTTTCATAATTTTTCATAATTTTTTAACAACTTATTCATATGATAGTGGATGGAAAAGTATTAATTTTACAACGAAAAGATTAATTAAAGTAAGAGATGTTTGATCATAATGAAATCTTTTCAAGTAATTTTTCTATCTAATTAACATTAAATAATTTTAAATATTAGTAATGATATTCATAAACGTCATTTTGAGTTTTTATTATAATTTGTTTGAATTGAAAGAAATTAAGAAAAAAAAAGAGAAAATAAATAAAGTGATTGGATTTACCTTCATTTAGATAGAATATAAAGATGGGATGAAAATGAAAAGGAGAATTAATCACACCAGTCAAAACACGTGACTATGGTCAAACTGTTATAATACTCCCTTGTCTATGATTATTTAGCAATAGATTTTGACATAATAATTAATAATATTGAGAAGATTAAATTATATGAATTGAATTAAAATTGATTAAAAAAATAAGAGAAATTTTGTATAAAAATCTAAGAAATTAATGAAAACATTTTTAATAATTTATATTGCAAAGTTAAATTAACTATAAATTTCTTGCATCAATTTTTAACTTTAATTTGATTCTTTTCTTAAAAAAACTCTAATATGATTGTGTGTTGGATCGATTGATGATTAATTTTTAGATCATTATTCACTAACTAACTTTTCACCTTTTTATCTTCCTCTTTTTTTAATCTTTTTTAATCTTTTCTCCTCCTTTACTTTTTGGATGGCTTTCACCTTGCATCATCCTCTACCTTATTTCTCATGATTATTCCATTATTGATGATTTTATAAACGTTAAAATCATTAATTTCAATGATAGTTTTGATTATTTTGTTTAATAATTTTATCTATTATTATTATTATTATTATTATTATTATTATTATTAAAGAAATTTTATGTGATAACTTTGAACTTTCGGCTTTTTCACGTGGTAGAAAAATATTTTTTTAAATCTACGTGGTGACTTTGATCTTTCAACTTTTCCAAATGGTTGAAAAAAGAGAAGTTTTTTTAAACTTTATGATTTTTACCCAACATAATGACATTTCTTTCAAAAAAAACATCGTGATCATCCTAATTGACCACATATTTCGAAATCTAGTCGAAATAAGTACTTAATTTAACCAAAAATTTAACATTTTTTCTACTACATGAAAAACTTGATAATTCAAAGTTACCACACAGATTTAAAAAACATTTGTAAAAACGCCAAAAACTCAGAGTTACCACATCAAACTTTTCTTATATTATTGTTATATGAATTCTTTAGGATAATTTAATCTAATTTGATATGACATTGTCTAATTTTAATAAAAATAAGTAATAAGGTTAAAAAAAGCTAACTCTAAGTGAGGCATACATCTATTACATATGCTATGACCTCATTGGAATAAAAGCTAGCTATTAACGTACAACAAGGAGTATAAATTCAATTCTCGCTTTAAAATGTCTATTTTTTGTCATAAGCTTAAAATAAATTGGGTCGACTCTAATAAATGAAATTTAACAAAATTGCATAACTAAGTTGTAACAAATCATTCTTTATTCTTTCATGTAGGGATGGTTAGAGAATCCGAGTGACATGTAAGGGTATAGAAATTAATCCTTTTTTACATAAAAAATCTTGAGCACTATCAAAAAATAAAAACAAATTCATTCTCAAATTCCAAACCTTTATTAATAAAATATTAACGGTTATTTATGAGGTTAATAAATCACCCTTATGTGGTTAAATGTGATAGGGTGAGAATTTTATTATTTTAATTTATCTTTTTTAATTTTACTTATTTTAATATTATTTTTTTTTATGGTGATTTACAGATTAAATTTTTATAATAATGCTTCTCTATCAATACATAAATGCATACTCAATATATTATTCGCACTTTAAAATATTATCATTAATTAGATAGAGCTAGTCATATAATATAGTTTCTATCTTTTGAAATACTCGCTACATTACTATTATTGATATCGTTCAGACTTATTTTATGTATTGTGTTTAATATGTAAGAATAAATATAGGCAAGTTGTATCTTGTTTGAATCGCGTATTCACATACTTTCATAATATTAACGTTTTTATAATTTTTAAATGTGCATAGTTCAATATATAAATGATTAAAATAATACTTAATTGCATAAAAAGTTAAATGTAACAATGTTATTGGAACGAAGAAGTACTCCCTTCTATTCACCCAATGTGTCCCATTTGACTTTTCACTAAATTTTAGGTGGTCAAATGGGATCACATGTGAAAGGAAAAAGTATAGTGTTTTTAAATTTTTATAGGGGTAAAGTGGGGTTAATAGGTGTAAAAGTGTAAAAAAGCTAAGTTTAATAGGAGTAAATTAATAAAAAGTAATATATCCAAAATAGAAATAAGACATCTAAGGTGAATTAACTAAATAAGAAAATGAGACACTTAGTTAGGATGAATAAGAGGGAATATAATTTATTAAAATAAAACGCTAATAGGATTATAAAAAGGTGGGGTCCAATCCAATGTAATTCCTCATTCCATAATTATAGAATATGACCAATTTAGGTGTGAGCAGGAGATTCGCTGATTGAGAACTCCAAGTTCCAAGCATCTAGTAATAATAACTTTAATGGAAGAATTCAACATAGAAAAATACTCAGATTGAACTGCAAATCTCTTTTAATTTATTGATTAATTACTAAACAGTTGTATTACTAAATTTTACGTGATAATTTCAAGTTTTTAATTTTTTAGATAGTAGATAAATATTTTTTATACATATGGTGACAATACAAGCTTTCAACTTTTTGCATGTGGTATACAAAATGTTAAGTTTCTTGTTAAATAAGTACTATTTCGAACAAATTTTCGAAAAATATTCCCCATAAAAATGATTGTGGCATTTGTTATATGAAAAAAGTCATTATGATGGACATAAATTTAACAAAAACTTTAACATTTTGTCTAGCAAGTGAAAAATTAGAAGCTTAGGATTATTGTTAAGATGGTTTATCCTATATCGAGAAACTAAAGATGGTTTGCACACTTTATAAGTTATTGAGTCTTTCTTCCCATTGTCATATGGTTTTGGGATATATATCTTTTTAGCTTATAAAGTGTGTGCACCTTGTGTGTTCCGTTATTATGCTAGCATTCACAATAAGTTCAACTTAATTTAACAATCACCATGCGGATAGAAAAAACATTTATCCACCATTTAAAAAGTCAAAAATTTAAATTCATCAGATAAATTTTTGCTTATTATTATGTGATTTTTGAAATACTTTTGCATCGTTTAGTAGTTAATGGAATACAACAAATTAAAATAAGTCATTGTCCTAAAAGCTAGCTCAAGTCCAATCCTTCAATCAATGAACCAGATTCTTCCAGTAATCTTGAACCTTTTAGTACTACTGTTTTCTGTAAATTTCAAGCTACTACTATTATGTCCCCTTTAATTTCCATTATTTTGTAAATGTAAATTTTAAGAAAAAGTGAGAATTTTCACATTCAATAAAGAGAGATTGTAATTCTTACATGATTGCTTATATGATTAGAAATTAAGAAAAAAGAGATAAAACTAAATATTGTAAGGATTGTGGTAAAAATGTGTGAAAGAGATGAAAACGTAAGTTAAATGCGTGAATAAAAATTAAAGAAAGAATGTGAATCATGTTCAAAAATAAAAATTAAGTTAATTTGATGAGGCTAACTAAAAAGAAAAATGGGATAAAATTTTTGAAATAAAGAGAGTAGTACGACCTGTTTTCAAATAAGGAAATATAACAAAAGAGTAGGACGATCCGATAAAGTTGGCATTGACGTAAAAATAAAAATGTTAGGTGTTGTGGGACAAAGAGAGTTGTATGGTCTATTCCAAATAAGAAAATGAGCCGAGGATTAGGTTAGTCTGAAACAGAAATTAGTTATTTAAGTCATATAACTATATTATTTCTCACATTAATATTAGAAGGGAAAATAAACTCTTGAAAAACACTTCTGTCTCAAATAGACCTCACCACTGTCCTGCTTGAAAATTTGACATAAATATTAAGAAATCGATTAAAATCACTAAATTGTGTGGATAAGATTGAAAAAGAGAAAATTATGAAAAAAATATGTGAATAAAATAGAAAGTAATGAGATTAATACCTAAAATAAAAATACCACAAAGTTAAAGAACCAAACTAATCATCATCATACAATCTACTAATTCATAAACATTTGTGTCACTTGTCACTTCATATGAGCATTTGTTCTAAGTGTCACTTCATACAAGTATTTGTGTTGCCAAATGCCACTTCATAGAACCATTTGTGTCATTTGTTATTTCATATAAACATTTGTGATGCCAAGTGTCATGCCACTTTTTTCAACAAGACTCTTACATGCTTAATGTATAACTCTATGTATTCTTGCATTTATGTATTCTATGTATTCTGGCATTTTCAAATTAAATTGAAACTACTCAACTCCATTTGAATCAAACAACAACAATCCATCACCTACTTAATAAACAACGTTATGTATTCTTGCATTTTTTTTATTAAATTTTATTATTATTATAAAACTACTCCTCTCCTTTACCTACTTTATGTATATCATATCAATATTTAGTATTCACATTAATAATATTAGAACTACCCTTTGAAGTATTCTTCCCACTCCTCATTAATTTTGATTCTTTTCCTCTTCACAATGCAATATAATTCTTATTCATATCAACATTTAGTATTATTGATACTACCATTTAGTATTATTTTAAGAGGTACAACATTAAAACACTCATTACATGATGATATTAGATACCACTTAATGTATCGCTCAAATCACAACACAAAAATTATTTATTGGTATAAAATGACTTTACCATTTAAAAAACTTTTTGAGATTAAAGAATCAAAGAATTTGTTTAAAATTAAGGCTAAATTCATATATACATGAAAATTAATGGAAGATATAGGTAAGGGACATGATATAAAGGAACTACGTTACACGTGATCATAATGGATGATGAGGTAAATTATTTTGTTATTTAACAAAATGTATTATATAATTTATCAACCAATTAACAAGGTTTACTCTCACTAATTAATGCTATAGTATTGTGTTTATCTTATAGTTTTTTTCCAATCTCAGAGAACTACAATTTAAGCCTTCGTTGCTTCTATAATTGAATCAAGGTTTACTAATATGTTTTGTTTCTCACATTAGTTGTAATTTGATGTCACAACGAATGTACACGTGATCATCTTGGTATGGAATTCAAGAAATGAAAATGTTTGAATTTCAATATATGATAATGTTAAAATTTAATAAATATTAAACTTGCAATTTCACACCTCCTTTTTTTTCTGGAACACAATAATATTAATATAACTTCAAAAATAACATTATATATATATATATATATATATATATATATATATATATATATATATATATATATATAATTTTGATAATCAATTAGTAAATATTGCTTAATATTAAGTATTAATATAAAAATTTTAAAAGACAACCGTGCATAGCACGGGTATAATTCTAGTATGGATAAATTTAAATATGTTAGGCTTATTTATGCATGTGTTGTTTATCTTTATTTAAGAATTTTTATAGTTCGTTTCAATTCTGTCAAATCTATGAGACAAATTTTTGATGATAGTTCAACAACAAGGTCTTTTTGGATGGAAAATAATAAGCCACGTAGCCATATAATGTAATTTAATTATTTTCTAAAACATTACAATTATATTATGGATACATAATACATAATGTAATGGGAAACTATCATAATTAGTAGTGAATTTAAATAATTAATTAATGAAAGTAATTCCATCAAACTAACTTTTCAAATAATAATTCTATGTGTATATAAAACAAACTACTCTCATATTTATTTATTTATTTATTTATTTATTTCATTTTCTATAAATTGAAGTGTTCCAATAAGTCTGTATCATAAATCTTTTTATTTTAGGAATTTTTTTTGAATAAAAATAATCACATTCGTCTTATACATTTTACTAAAAGGGAATCATATATTTGTTTTTAACTCATATTTATTTGATTTTTTTCATATAATATGCTTTTCATGATTATAACTTTTTCCTCTTTTCACAAGATATATTTACTCTTTTTTTATTCAAACAACAATATTTAATATTTTATTGGAATTTTATCCCTCGGTGGTCAATATTAACCTCATTGTTCCTTTCCATATTTCAAAAGGAAAGTACAAATAAGATCAAGGGGACTAATATATACAATCGAAATTAGTATATGGCTACAAAACTAACAATTTTTCATTGTCAAAATGATCATCATAGTTGAGTATTCAATTTAGTACTTCATGATTTACAAAAATGTCATATAATATAATATTGCAAGTTTAGATAATTAAAAAAAAAATTTCTAATAAATATTTTAATTAGGTGATAGTAGTTGATAAGCAAGAATGCAAGATGAACCTTACAAATGATAAAAGATGAAAGCATAGTAGTACAAGAAAACATGAACCAAATTGTTCACATGGTGGGGCATCTTTAAAACAAAAAGAAAAGAGGAAATTACTTCAATATTTTAGTATTCTTTTCCTCGAGGAAATATAATACTTCTATACTTTACTCTATTACGAGTATAGTACTCCCTTTATTAAACCTTGACCTATAAAATACATAAATATGGTCAGATTCAACTTAAATAAAATTAAAAGAGTTTAAATTTGCAAACTTGTTTTTATTATTTATTTCAATAACTATTGAAACACATATGTCATATTGAGTGAAATGTCTTATAATTTAATTACTTATTTTTATCATTTATTATATATAACTATAGATACTATTTACTATTATAAATCTTTTAAATTAGTTTGGCTAACCCTTATTTACATAAATGAAATTCAGCCTAACTAATTTAAGATGAGGCCCACTTAAAATTCACATATCTAAGGCTCAAGTTTGAGCCATCATAAGCCTCAGCACAGCTCTAGTCACTAATTTTTTTTCCAAATATATTTGGTAGCAAACTCAAAAAAGGTAAAAATGTGACAAAATTTTATATTTTATAAGGAGGTGTAAGAAGTGTCAATTTAAGTTGAGAAGTTAAATTATGTGTGTCAGATGATAAAAATTAAAAAATAATTTGAATTGATAAATAAAAAAGATAAATAAGACAAATCACAAGATAAGTGTAGTACTTCCTCCGTTTCATAATACTTGCACCAAACAAACTTTTACACAATTTAATGCGTTTGTCGGATCGTTTATATCTAGAGTTATACATAAATAAAGATTATAAAAATTTGATATTATGAAAATATGAGACGAGATGAAAAAAACAAGATCTCACATGACTATATTTTTCTCGTATAATAGCAACATATATAAATTATCATAGAATGATGAATAGTGTAAAAGCTTGTTTGATGTGAGTGATATAAAATGGAGAAAATATAATCTATCACACTTAATAAAGTAAATGAATTAAAAAAATGGAAATACTTGATCTATTATAAATAATTTACTCATTCTATTTTTTGAGTTTTTATGATTTAATAAAAATAAACTAATTTAAAGGGAAGGAGTAGTAATTAGGTGGCCAAAGGTGGAGAGAAAGGGAAGAATGAATGAGAAAGAGACAAAATAATAGAGAGAGAGAGAAGGAGAAGCACATGGAGTGATGGGGAAATAAAAAAGGAGTACACTACTCACTACTCAACTCTTGCTTTGGTACCATTGTATTGGTATTGGTTGCATCACCCTTGACTTTGTCCTTATTTTTAACCTCCCCATATGCCATATGCCATATGCTAGTCACAACAAGAAGTATATATGTAGTTATGTACATTCATCTATGATGTCATATGACTACATTACATGAGGATGAGAGAACACAATCATGGGTCATTACTCATACCTAGTCACAACAAGGATGACTAAATTATTCAAGTGTTCAAAATTAAACCTCTGTCATATAAAAAAGATACAATTAGTAATATTATTGCTACCTCGAATACAATGATACTAATATAATTTTAGTACTATTAAAAGTAATGATAATAATACTAATATAAATTAATAGGAGTACTAATTATTAAAACATGGTGAATCATAACTCGGAAAATTTAATACATGGACTTCAAAATGACTTGACGAAAAAATTGAAAAGAATTGGGTCAACTCTGATTGTAACTCGATAACCTTAGTTGCCCCTCTTGGTGTCGTCCTATAAATGATTGGTTCAAGCTCAACTTTGATGCTTATGTGCCTCACTATCCGACCCGGGGTATTGATGTGTCTATCAGAGATGATAAAGGATTCTTGGTGGCTGCTGGGGTAAGAAGGTATAATATAAGGCTTCCTTGAGTGTTGATCTCTGTAAAGCGGCCATTGCTTGCTTTGGTATCAAGCTAGCTTTACAGTTGGGTTTTACCCATGTCCATTTAGAGGGTGATTCCATGTCTATTATCCAAATCACCATGTCTAAATCTTAAGGTTGGTCTTCATATAGCATCTTTTCTTGGACCGGATTGCTTTTCTTAGTGCTAGTTTTCACGGTTTTTGGTGTAGTTATGTTTGTAAGGGTAGGAACACGGTTGCCCATCATATTGCTTGGTGGGAGGTGGGTTTTAATGTTGAAAAAGTTTGTATGGCTCCCTTAATAAAAAAATTAATTTTTATATTTTAATTTAATATTTTTTTTAAAGCCCTAAATATAGTACAAACATGGTAAGAGTTGTTTTTTTGTTTTAGAAATTCCTTTTATGTTAATCAATTTTAAAAAATAAAATTTAAAATTGAACAACCTTAAAATAACATGCAAATGGACCCCACAAAAAGATGATGACATTATTGTAGAAGTTTTAATTTGCCCCCGTGACGTCTTACGACTTGGCACGTGGTTGGAATACTAACTCTCCTTCACTCATAGGATGGAAATTTGGTATCAAACAAGTTTTTTAATATTAGTAGTAAATTTTCTTTTCCTTAACTGTGGAGCGAATGACATATATCCACGTCACTATTTTGACTATGACCTATGAATCTTATCTTTTTAAAATTACTGTACGAGTGGAATAAATTCTTGCAATTTAGTTACCTAAAATTGCATATATTTAACTCTTTAATTTGTATGTTAGATAAGAGATATTTAATGATATTAAAATAATAAAATATTATTAATACTTATTAAGTGTTAAGTTGATCTTCATATTAATGTGACATGAATAGAAGTATATGATTAATACTTTCTCTGTGGCTTTTCTCTCCAACCTCTTGTTCATTGTCGATCATATCTTCTTCATCAACTGCTCCTTTACATCTAGAAACGAGTTCAAAGAATAAGATCATACTCCCTCCTATTCCACTGAAAATGTCTTATTTACTTTTTGACACTATTCACCAATATTTTATTCTTAATTTTATAAATTAAAACATAATCAAGTGAGATCTTGTTTGATTCATCTCAATGCAAAAATTATTATAAGAATCCACTTATTACAATATTTCATTATGTATAATAAAAAATAAATGAGACATTTTCTGTGAAATTAAGATAGTATTAGACTATTAGTCATTCTATAAGCTTATAGTGAGTATACATTCAACAAGGATAGGTAAACTTATTAACTTTTTATCATTTACAAGTACTTAATAAAGTATAAAAATATTAATAATTAAAGTATTGCATTAAATTACACATGCATGTGAATGATGGATGATGTGGTCACATACAAATTAATGATTCGACGTGGAGGAGTTGACAGGCCTTTGGAGTATCTGGTATTGGTTGAGATCAGTTGGGAGGCAATGGTAAATTCTTTTTTGTTTCCTTTTCCTTTTTGATTTTTTTAGATCCTAAGGAAATTCTACATGGTACTATTAAACTTTAATGAAATGACAGTGGTAGCACTTTCGTAAGATTTTTTCACATGTTAGGATCCAGTTTATGCTCTATCTAACTGCCGTGGCTTTTTCCGTTAAATTATTGTCAATTTCCGTTTAATTCACCATTTTGACGTTTCTATCCTTATTAAGTGTTGGTTCATGTCTTTATAATTTGCTCTAAACATTTGAGAGCGTTAATGAATTAAACGAAATTAAATGTCAACATGGTGAATTAAATATTTGAGAGCATAAAAATGATTTAAGGCAAATTATAAAGACAACGACCAGCACTAGTTAATAAGGGTAGAAACGTCAAAATAGTGAATTAAGCGAAAATTGACAAGAATTTAACGGAAAATGCTACGGCAGTTAGATAAGGCATAAACTGGATGCTACCATGTGAAAAAATCTTACAAAAGTGTTACCACTAACATTTCATGAATGCTTGATGCTACTATGTGGAATTTCCCTAATGCCATGTTTGGAAATAATAATTTCATTTGAAAATTTAAAATTAGCTCAAATTTATTATTTGGCAATTAAAACTTTTTAAATTTGAATTTGAATTAAATTCCACCATGGTTTTTAAAGTAGTTAAAGTTGAGAATTTGAGAATGACTTTCCAAACCTTGTCATTCTCAAATTTTTCATTTATAATTTCATAATTAAAATCTATAATTTGAAATGAAATACTTATTTCCAAACACTACATTAATATAATTTGCATTTTAACGTTATATATATATATATATATATATATATATATATATATATATATATATATATATATATATATATATATATATATGTGATTTTGGTTTCTTTCCATCAACTATTAGTACTATATCGTCATCACATATACTTAACTTTAAGTTTTTGTCCACTGCCCATTTCTCTGTGTCAAATGATTATTGGTCGGGACTGCTGCTTGATAATGTTAGTAGTTACTATTTGAGAAAAAAATAAGTAAACATAAACCGTTGGAAAAACTACTAAATGCTACTCTAAGTAAGCTTTGAGTAGAGTAGTCTTGAGTTTTTTTTTTTTTTTTTTTTTTTTGACCTCTAAGTTTTTTTTTTTTTTAAATTGATTTTGACTTTTAAGTTAGTTTTTCAACAAGGTTAAAAACTATTTAACAAATAAATATTTTAGCTATTTGACTAAAGCCAAAAGTCAAAAGCCAAATAAAGCTGATGAAAAAACTAATTGTCAAACACCCTTTGAATTAATTACATCTACAATATTGATCCATACATTAAACTGAATGAACAACATGAAGTCATGTTTAAAAATACTGCGTTTTTAAAATTTCTTTTTCTTTTTTTAATGTGCACTAAAAATCTATTTTAATTTGTCTTATTTACTTTGTACTTTTCTCTCTTTTGATAATTGTTCCCAGCCACCACTTTTTTTATTTTAATTTTACCTACAAATTCATTCAAGTACTTCAATCTCATTTACTGATTTTTTTTGACTTCATTTGATATATTAACTATAAATTAATATTTATACCTCTTAAAATAGAAAATAAATGCAAATTAAATAATAATTCAATAAAAAAATACAATTTAAATAAGACAATCAAGAATTACTTAGTTATTACTTTCTTATGCTTAATTAATGCATAATTCATTACCTTTTCATCGTCCATCCCCTTTTGCCTATTTTCTCTTTCACATCAACCGTCCATCTATGCATATTTGTCAAATCATATGGAGAAGAAGTGAATTATTGAAAATTTAAATTATAAAAAATTCACATAATAGTCATAGTTTCAAAATATTTCTTAAGATAAGCAGTTTTTTCTCAAAGCAAAGGTGCGGCTTGTTCGCTATTACTAACAGCGAACAGAGAAGCTTGGTCAAAAAAAGTCAAAATTTTTGTTCGTTGTTACTGACAGCGAACAAAGATTTTGACCCTTTTTTGACCAAACTTCTTTGTTCGCTGTTAGTAACAGCGAACAGCTAATTGAAGATATTTTTTCTTTTTTTAATGAGGGAAAAAAAATGCAGTAGCTAATTTTAGGATCGTAACTGTTCGCTGTTACTAACAGCGAACAAAAAAATTTGATAAAAAAAAGTCAAGATCTTTATTCGCTGTTAATAATTATTTATCTTGAAAAATATTTTAAAACTTTCACTATTATTTTACCCTAGAATGTTCGATTAGAAAAAGGTCTTAGATATGAAACTCTTGAATGGTTATATTGACATTTATGGTAACGGGGACTTCTAGGTAAAGTGTTGACGATCAATTGTTGTACTATATTATTGTATATATATTACACAAAAATAAAAAAATTATGAAACCTTTTGAATTATATGAATAATATTATACAAAAATTAATATATAAATGAGAATAAAAGAAAGGCATTTTCATAAAAGAAAATCTGGTATGCTAATGAGTCTATTACATTTTACAATTGTGATTTTTAAAATTCTATTTGGTTGTTAATAAAAAAAACAGGAAATAAATAAGTTGATGAACCAACTTGTAAATAAAATAATAAGAGATATCTTGTCAATAATATTTTGAGGAATAATATGGGAGTTTGAGTAGAGGTGAAAGCACAAGAAGTTCAAACATGCAACCTATTATATTTTCAATCTTACCCGCATTAATTAATACATAATGAAGTTTAGTGGTAAGATTGTATATTTTTTTCTTAATTTAATACTTAAACTGTTAAACTTATTTTTTTATAATTATTTTGATAATTTATCAGTAATTCGCGTATAATTTTTATACTTATATATCTAATAATTGAACCCTTAGCTTAGTTTCTATTCGTAGCTTTGCCCCTAAAGCCAAAGATGAGTTTACTATTTCTACTGTAGTCAAAGAGTCTGTTTAACAAATGATTATTAATTAAAGTAATTGCTAAAAGTTGATCAGTTTGATCAGCTATAACTATTAACTGAAAAGATAATTGTTTAATCTAATTTTTATGAGAATATTAAATAAAAATCATTATTGATTGTTTATTATTTATTAAAAAATAAGTTAAAGAAACTAAAAATCAATATAAAAATTATTATAATAACTTTTTAATTTTAACTTTAAAAATGTAGATTATTTTATTGTCTTGACAACCCAAATAGCAAAAAATCACAATCAAACCAAAATAGCCAAATAATAAAAGTCCGAAGTAGTGGGAGGTTGAGACACAAGGAGGTGACAAATATGAGGTGGTGAACAAAAGAATGGTCGTTGTTTACTTTTTCATCTTTAATCTTTTCCATGAATACCGGAAGTAACCAATACTGTTTACATTGTTTTCTTGAGTCAGCTTAATATACTATGTCTGTCCTATTAAATTTTTCTCATATATAATTAAATAAAAAAACTTAAATAAATATTATGGAGTATCGGAAGAAATATATACATGAAATAAAAAAAAATAAATTAATGAGGAAATGAGAATTAAAGAAAAATATATATATTATGACGAAAAATAAAAATGACATCATTTTAATGAGATAATAAAAAAAATGCACAGTGAGAAAAATGGAGGATCTTCGAAGCAATTAAAATATATTACTGCGTTGTGGAGTGTGTCGTCCATGGTTCACCCTATTTTAGGCTTTTCCTAGTAGCCTTGTTGTGTAAACCCACCTACTAACCCTTAATGATGAATTTTAAGCTTGATGTATCTGTATCAATAAGTATTAATGACACGATTATACTTACACTTTAATTAATAAAATCTTTATTTTTTTATATTATTTTACCTATCTTTCATAGTATTTATTCGTAATTTTTATTTATCTTGATTTCTTCTCATATTCTTAATGATAAGATAAAAAAAAACGAAGGGAATATAATTAGTTAAGTTCAAGTTTCAGAAGTACTAAATTATAATTTTAGGGCGATGTTAATCCATAGTACTTTATTAGGCTCTAGGTTGACCTAGATGCAAAAATTAGTCAAGTTTGAATCCTAACGTAGCTACTTGGTCCATCGTTTGGACCAAGTATGCATAGCCTGAGTAGGAGTAAATGGAAAAAATTGGGAAGAATAAGCTAATTATTAAAAAAAATCTTTA
Organism: Amaranthus tricolor; assembly: GCF_026212465.1. Lineage (NCBI taxonomy): Eukaryota > Viridiplantae > Streptophyta > Magnoliopsida > Caryophyllales > Amaranthaceae > Amaranthus > Amaranthus tricolor. Next base: position 13,914,543 of record NC_080063.1, on the reverse strand, counting down.
AATAAGTTTCGGAAAATTTTAATTCTCAAAATAAATGTCATTATGTTTTAGAGGTTAGGTTAGTTCGCTCTGGACCTCAGCTTTGGCATAGAGATGCTTATTTTGAAAATTAAAATTTTTCGAAGCTTATTTTGAGAATTTTATTATAATAAGCTAATTTGTTTCCATCTTTCGTGTTAGTGACGACCTATGAGGATCGACCTTGTCCATTGTTTGGATCAAGTGTCAAGCAACCAATACAATCTAAAGTTTTAACTGATAGTTGAGGCTCTAAAATATTTTTTATATTTTAACACGACCCCACACACATGCCCTCTTCATGCCTAGCACTAAATATTTCGCTTTAGATGAGGAGTGATTGAAATCCAAACTTGTAACCTTTTATCATACTGGCTTTTAATATATAATAACCTAGAACCTTGATGAAAAGCTTATAATAATAATTAAGGCCTCAGTATATATGGTATATACTCTAACACATACTATGCCTAGTACGAGTAGGAGTTGGTGATGAGGGTAGATTTGGTCCATCGTTTTGTGGGCTGGACTACACATAGATTTTGGTGGAGATATATGTTGGCCTATAAACGTTCTTGGCTCGACAAATTGATGGTGGCCCATCGTTACGTGCGGGTATGGATTCACTATTGGTTCACATTTTAAGATCCTTTATAGTTAAACCAAATAGATCAAACATTGAATTATCATAAAAAAAAAAAAATGGATTTTAAGATCCTTTGTGAGTATAAGGAATGCGCCTAGTGAGACAAACTAATATTACATTATCCTTTTAAGTTAAGCATGAAGTTGTCATACTTTATCATATATTTTGTATGAGACGATCTTAATGTAAGATGTATCTTAAAAATATGTTTTTGTTATCAATTTTAATCTGTTTTACTAATTTTCAAACATTATCAGAAGTTTTCTTTTTTATTTTATGTTTAAACTGCTAAAATTTAGGGATCAAAATCCATATAGCGTTTATAACCTAAATTATTCGGATCAAGCTAATAACAAGTTGGTCTCTATAATTGTCATTGAAATCATCTTACACAGATTACATAGTAAATGTGGATTTACAACTAAAAGATAATACTAGATAAAGTATATATTGATTTCAGATCATTAGCCCGATAGAAACTAGGTTGGCTTATATATCTACTCGAGTTTGGCCCGATTGCCGAACTTAATCCAGCCCGTGTAGGAAACCAATTTTTTTTAGGAAACCAGTTAAGTCATTCAACCATTATGCTTTTGCTATTAATCAAGTAATCATATATATTAATAAAAATATTAAAAATGATAAATTTAATTTTTCTAAAGCTTTGACAAATAGAACTATTTTGTGGAAAATGATTTTGCTATTAATCAAGTAACTATTATGATTTACCTCACTAAGAATTTGATATTTTAAGTGAGTGAAAAAGTCATATATTCAATAATAATTTTTAAAAAATGTCATTAATTGTTTTTTAGTTTTAAAAAGTTTACGTGTTCGGTTGATTTCATAACGATAATATAATTGTATTGTTTTTGAAAGTATATTTTACATATTCAATACTAATAAATTCACATGAGTTTCTATACTAGGACTTTAATATTACGTTTTAGAGAATGATTAGGGGGTGTTTTGTAAATTAGCGGGTTGATGTATTTTCCACTAGTTGGTAGCATATTAGTATTAGTTGGTTCATTGACTCAAACACGCTAAAAATATTGTTTGATAAAAGTGTTTGTTGAAAGAACTAATTCTTATAAATCAGTAAACTGTAACATTTTATAAAATAGAGCGTATTCAATTAGATGGTTGCAATTTCTATTCTAATGGACCAATTTACCCTTTCATTATTATCTTTTTACTTCCCTCTCATAACCTTAATAACTTGTATAGCTTCCTCACCCCTCATCTTCTATGCCGCGCTACATAACATACCAAGTTAGCAATTTTTTATTTTTCTTTTTGTTATAACTTATAAATAATAATAATTATATTTTTATGAGCTTATTAATATTTTGTAAATTATAATTATACTTTTATTAAGATTATTAATATTTTGTCAATTACTTACTTAAAAGTACTATAAACAAATTACTTTATAAACTTAGAAAAAATTTATCATGCCGTTATAGTCTTTTTACATTAATCAGCTTTCAACTATTAACTAAATTTTACCTAACGCTTTTAAATAAATCAGTTACTAAAACCAGCTAATTAAATCAGTTAATAAAACTAGTTAGTCAAATCAACTACTCTATTTAACTACCAGCTATTAACTATCAACTGTTTATCATACACCGCCTAACATTGTTTTTTTGTTTTTCTCGATTAATTTTATATAATTTTTAAAATTTAATATCTTTAAATATGCATTATAAAAAATAAAAAATTAGTATTAAAATTGTGTAATGAAAAACTTTCCATAATATCAATAGATATTAGTATTGTTATTAGTAGTCCTAAAAGAAAAATGTTGATAGTTTTGTGAGAAGTTTCCAGAAGATCAGTAGATAGTATTAGTAGTGGACCCTACACTTACACTTGGCTGATCCTCTCCCCTCCACGATGACAAAAATGTCATATCTTCATAAACAACCCTCTACTTTTCTTAATTTTCCCACAAATTGCCATAAAACAGTGAAAGCAAGAAACTTCCAACAGATAATTACAGAATTCCTGAGATCCTTCAATAAACATCTTCTCCCTTACCCCTGTTTCTCTCTGTTTTCTTCTATTTCTTCAGTCCCCTCAATCTAGAACCTTCTTCTACCCATCATCATATCTTCACTTAACTCCAATTTATACCCTTTAAACCCATTATTAAACCCACACCATGTCCCTAATCCCCATTATCAAAATCTAAAACCCCCTAAAATTGCACTATTTTAAAAATGGAAAGTGTAATTCCAAAAGAAGAAGAGATTACAATCACCTACAACACAGGTACATCATCATCAGCTGGATCATCATCAAACTTGTCTGTGAGACCCATGGAAGGGCTTCATGAGATGGGTCCACCTCCATTTTTGATCAAGACTTTTGATATGGTGGAAGATCCTTCTACTGATACCATTGTTTCTTGGAGCTCAGCTCGTAATAGCTTCATTGTTTGGGATTCCCATAAGTTTTCTACTTTGCTTTTGCCTAAATTCTTCAAGCACAGTAATTTCTCAAGCTTTATTCGTCAGTTAAATACTTATGTAAGTATCAATTTCACTTTGTCTTTCTTAGTTTTTGTTTTTTTGTTTTTGCTTGTAGGTGTTTGTCTAAATGTTTGTGTGAGAATTATGCTTGTAGATGATCTAGGTTTTCTCGATATATTAGGAATTTCACTTTATGTTGTTCTTTCTACAAATATAGTGCTTATCATCATATTTTATGTGCATATTTCAGGGTTTCAGAAAGGTTGATCCAGATCGTTGGGAATTTGCAAATGAAGGCTTTCTAGGAGGGCAAAAACACTTGTTAAAAACCATCAAAAGGAGAAGAAATGTAGCACAAAACATTTCAAACCAAGGTTCAGCTTGTGTTGAGATAGGCCATTATGGATTAGATGGTGAAATGGAAAGACTAAGGCGAGATAGGAATGTATTAATTGCCCAACTTGTAAAGCTAAGACAACAACAGCAGCTTTCCAGAGAACAAATCCGTACAATGGAAACTAGGCTTCAATCTACTGAAAAAAAGCAACAACAAATGATGGAGTTTCTGGCCAAAGCCCTTACCAACCCATCATTTGTACAGAACTTAATGCATCGAACCGAGCAAGGTAGAATGTTTGAAGGCATTGAGATTGGTAGGAAAAGGAGATTAACTGCTAGCCCAAGCAGAGAACTTCTGCAAGATGAAGTGTTATCAGCAGTGGAGAACACAGAAGGGTTGACAGCAACTGTGGAAACCGAAATCGAAACATTATTCTCAGCTGCATTGGATGATGAAGCTAGCAGTGATGTTAAAGGGCCTGATTCTATACTCTCATCCATTGATCGAAATTTGGAAATTGTGGGTGAAATTGATTGGGAAGATTTACTAATTGAGGAAATGGTTGGTGAAGAGCAGGACTTGGATGTACCAGTAGAGGATTTGGCTCCTGAAACTTCAAATTGGGGTGAGGATCTTCAAGACTTGATTGATCAAATGGGTTTTCTAGGATCAATACCAAAATGATAAATGATCTTCATATGATTGTTTTGTGATGCCTCCTTGGTTTATCTTTCATCTTGCCTCTCATTTAATGGTATGTTAAGCTGTTCTTATGTGCTACTTTGTCATGTCTAGTAGTTTAGGTGGTGTATGTTCCTTATAATTTGTGCTTGGTTTGTAATGCAGAAGAGTGGCAGGAGGATCCAAGGAGGCATAATTGATGGTTTAAACATTCTGTTTTGTATCCTTTTCAATTCTTTCAAGTATTCAATTAAGTAAAGATTGGGTGTAATTACTTGTACACTGATTCGCGAGTACACTCGCGAATTCAAACGACAAATTTGCTTAGGAATTATGTTACGCTGGTTATGATTGTTTGTTTCTCATTGTTTTTGCAGGGCAAGAAAATGATAAAGGGTAGTGCAAATAACCGATTTTGACTCTGTACTTTGGTGCTCATCCATCAGAAGCCAGGAACTTAATTTTTCTCTTCATAGGAGGAGCATAAGATAGTATTTGGTTTGTGGGTGTGCAATCATATTTGGTAAATAGCTTATTAGCTATTAATTTTGGGGTGATATGAAGTATTTGGGTTGTAGAAACGGTACATTTGTTCATTTGTTTAGAACACTGAACTCATCTATCTCCAAAAGTCAGCAGTTATCTGCAATGTACAGCAATTACATATTATGATTAGTGCAAGTTTTTTTTCTTTGGTACTAGACTTTGATGTTCTGATAAGATGTAAGCATTCTATGATCTTTGCTATGATATATGTTTATACCCTAAAGGGCTCATCAACAAATCTATTATATTTCTCTTATATGAGCTTGATCATCATTGTTCATTCATGATGGTGACTAAAAAATTTCTGTTTTGGATTTTCAATTAAAGGTCAGTTGATTCAGTTTTTTCTACTGTAGACTAGAGTTGTTTGGTAAAAGATATATAGCGGGTAGTTGGTTGGAGTGGTTTATCTGCTAGTTGATTTAGAATTACTGTTTGTTTAAAAATAATTTGTTTATAACAATAAATTGTTTCAATACTAATCTTAAATTTCTAATCTTTGAACTTTCTTAAGGTGTCAAAATAAGTTAAAGTTGTCCAAATGTCTTAAATTATCTATGATTTTTATATAGTTCTTTTTAGATGAGGGGTCCCTTTTAAATGGTTTGCTCCTTAGCCAATTTAAGGTTTTGCTTGTAAAGATGTAGTTTTTGATTATTAAAAGAAATATTTAAATTTAAAAAGTCTCTTATTTGTCTCTTTTGATAATAAAAATTTTACATTTTAATTAATACAAAAAATATCTCACCTTTATATAGATTATTTATCTGTCGAATTATTTTCTTTGTTTAAGCTTTAGTTGCTTTGTTTAAGCTTTAGTTGCATTCAAACTCTTTATAATATTCCACGACGTATCCTGAAAACGATAAGGTAAACTTGAAATTTTAAAATTTTAAATTTCCTTAACAAAATTCATTAATATATAAAATATTGTAATAAATAAAGCAATATAAGGAAACTGATTGAATTTATAAATATATATTGAGGCCTCAACAAATGTACTTTACGTATATGGTGCTAAACATTTAATTTGAAACGAGGGGTAAATGAGATTTGTACCTACCTGAAATGAACGGTAGATGAGATTCGTATCTATTGCCCATATGTCAAATTGGATTATAATGTTATGTTAAGAAATCAATTTAATCAAAACCTCTTATACATTAGAAATATTTGTTAAAATAATCTCAATTATGATCAACTCAAAATAATTCTAATATTAATTAATTAAAAATAACTCACACTATTACAATAATCTTCTAATAAGAATACGAAATCTTATTCATCTTCTTAAAATACTTCTGATTATATATTTTAGTAAAAAACGTACTTCAGAAAATTATGAAAAATATTACCCATTACGGATTATTTTAAATGGAGTAGTGTAAGTCCATATGATCATTTAAAAATTAAAAATTATATTATATAGTATTAAAAAAATCATCAAACTATAAGATGACACCAAACAAACAATACAACTAGTACCACCACCACTAATAAGCAATGTCAAAACTAAAATGATGATAAGCCCAACACCGACAAAGAGTAGAAATTCTTACTTATTTGAATATATTATTATTCCTTTAAAAAGACATTTCTCACTTTAATTTTTTTTAAAAAAATTTTATCTTCTTTATTTATACACCCCATATTTCATCATCACCATTTCCATTTGCATCTTCATACCTTAACAACTCTTCATCCTTATTATAGTCATTGTATCAAAATGTTAGGAGTGCCCTTAATTTTAAAGGCACTTATGTTAGTGTCTCCAAGTTTAGTAGCAATATTTATAGGAAGTGGGTTAATGATATACTACTTTTATGCACCATATTGGAAGGTAAGAAGGATACCTGGTCCTCCACCCTACCCTTTTGTTGGACACCTTCCCTTTATGGCTAAGTATGGTCCTGATGTTTTTGCAACATTTGCTAAACTCTATGGTCCTATTTTCAGGTCTGTTTTCCTTCTTTCCCTTTCCCTTTGTTTTCGTGCTAACTATTTATTGATTTATGATTATTTCTATAAATATTTCATCTTTTTGTAGGAGCAGTAATTTCAGTTTGTTGCAAAGTTTTCTTTAAAAATTCAAGAATTGTAATATATAACATACAGACAAACGAATTAGTTCAACAGATGTATATTAATGAGTTTTTAATCCATTATATACGATTATTCTTGATTCACCATTGATTCTATCGACTCAAAACTATGTAATTATAGTCTCGAGTGCATGTAATAACCAACATTTGTTTAGAAAAAACTAAATTATGATATATGTGTTGTTCTTCTATGCTTAAGATTTCCTAATTTTTTTAGAAAAAAACTAAATATGATATATACTTCCTCCCTTCTGAAATACTCGTTATATAACAATTTTTGCCATTATTTTATCGTTCAAGCTTATTTTATATATAGCAGCTAATGCGTATCAATAAATATACACTACAATATAACTTGCTTTTAGTGGGATATATTTAACACCATTTAATTTAACTGTCGTTACTTTAATTTCTAATGGTATATATAGAGGATTTAGTGATATTTATTAGTCCCTTTAGCAGCATAATAAAACATCACACTAAAGCTTTTTACGATATAGGATCTAGTAACGTTTCTCATAAATGTCATTATAGACTATAGTAACAATTACGTATGCCACTAAAAACCAAATAAAGTATCACTAAATCACTTTATAGTGGAATTTAAGATAAAAATCATTAATTATTACACTAAAAATATATATCAGTGGTATTTTTTAAATGCCACTAAATTCAATATCGCAAAAAGTTAAATTTGTTGTAGTGATAGTCAAGCGAGATCTTGTTTGAATCGCTTAATCGCATACTTTCATAATATTAACTATTTGTAATTTTTAAGTATGTATAGTTTAATAAAGTCAAATAAAACAAATATAGTGGAACGGAAGAAGTAGGACTAAAGGACCGTAGTACATCAGTAAATTATTTCTCCGCCAATTCATTTTGTATTATTTGGATTATGGTGGGAAACCATGTGTTGCACATATTTCAATAAGATACTATTTTAAAATTATATGACAATGAAAAAAGAGTATTAATAACTTATAGTGTACTTCATATATCATATAATATGGGATAAATCATTCTAATATTTTCAATTAAATAATACGGAGATAAAAAAAAGTATTTCATTTATTTCTCTATTAAGATTTCACAAAAAACAAAGTAAGTTTCTAAATGGGGAAAGTTGCAGATTTCATCTAGGGAGACAACCACTGGTAATAATAGCAGATGCAGAGCTATGCAGAGAAGTTGGAATAAAGAAATTCAAATATTTTCCAAACAGAAGTATTCCTCCTCCTATTTCTGCTTCTCCTCTTCACCAAAAGGGTCTTTTCTTCACCAGGTTATTTATTAATTCTCCATTCTCATTTGAGATATAGATTTAGACACGGAAAATTAGATTTTCTTTCTTATTAAAAAGTCCATTATTTTGTACAAACCTTTAATCATTTTTTATGACAATTTTATTAATTAAATTGTGTAAATTCTAAGGAACTGAAGGAGTACTATTAAATTCTTCAATTTTGATCCTTTTATCTCTTTTTCTATAAAAATGTTGAGTATCTAAGTGATTAAAAAAACTAATATTGAATGCTAGGTACGATAAAAAGCATATATTGCATTCATACGAACTCTTAAGTGAGGGGTGTGTAGGAGTAAATTTAACAAAGGGCGGAGGTATGTTTTATGTGACCAGGGGTGTTCAATGGGTCAAATAAGGGTCGGGTCGGGCTTAGTAAATATGGGTCGGACCGAATAAGGGCACTTTATAATTAAAATGAGCTTAAAATAGATCGGGCTTTCAAAGCCCGGTTCGGCCCAACCAGACCCATATGTACTACTATAAATTATTTTAATTCCCATTTATAATTTAGAACAATTAAACTGTCATTTATAATAATTAAATTAAAAAATATTAATTTATTGACATTAATATTTAAATTATACATTAATTATGTTATTTACAAAAGTCTGTTTTCAGCCTTTATTGAGCCTTTTTGTAACCCGCTTCATTTTAATTATAATATAGCCCATTTTTGACTCGACTCTTATAAAACCCTTCTAAAAACGAGCTGAATAAGAGCTTCAAATGGGGGCCAACCCATTAAACATCCCTAATTGCGACTATGGGGTTAGACGGTTAGACCCCACTTAACATTTTCAACTCTTCAGATTTAGGTACATTTGCCATGTATAATAAAATAATTTTAAAATAAAACTATAGTATTGAGCACACTTGATATTTAGATAGCTAAAAAGGTATCTAAAATTGAAAGTCATATACTCTTATGCTCCCATTTATTAATCAATTTGAATGGATATAAAGGTATAATAGAATGTGACTTTTTATATTGGTTTATGCGAAAATTTTGATTTACTGCTAAAAAAATTTGACCTAGTCAAATAACAACTATTTTATATATATATATATATATATATATATATATATATATATATACTCTATTTATTATGAAATTTGGACATAATGACAAATTAAATGATATACATTACTAATTGTAAAATTTTAGAATAGATAACATTGACTTTGTTATTGGCTTTGACTCTGACTTTTTTAAATCCACTTATTATAGTGTCTGAATCTGCCACCAGAGTATATAACATAAAGTTAGAGTGTCAACCATTAACTTAAGTTTTTGGTTAAATTGGTTTTCAAACGGATATAGTACTAAAATGAGCAAGAATGTTGTAATTTTGTAGGGATTCAAGGTGGTCAACAATGAGGAACACAATAATCTCAATGTACCAACCTTCTCATTTAGCAAGTTTACTCCCCACAATGCAATCATTCATTGAATCAGCAACCCAAAATCTCAATAACCAATTACATAAACAAGAAAAAAATGACAATGACATAATTTTCTCCAATTTTTCCCTAACTTTAGCCACTGATATCATTGGACAAGCTGCATTTGGCATCAATTTTGGCCTCTCTAGTCCAAACCAATCAAATAAAAGTCAACCCGAAAAACACACCCAAGTGTCCGATTTCATCAACCAACATATATATTCAACTACGACACTTAAAATGGACCTCTCGGGATCATTTTCGATCATATTAGGCCTATTAGTCCCGTTCCTACAAGAACCGTTTAGAGTTATATTAAAGAGTATTCCGGGGACGATGGAGTGGAAAGTCGAAAGGACTAACGAAAAGTTGAGTAAACGACTAGATGAGATTGTTGCGAAACGCGACAAAGAGGAGAAACGAGATTTAAAGGACTTTTTGTCACTTATATTAAGGAGTAGGGACTCTGAGAAAGTATCAAAAAATGTGTTCACATCTGATTATGTTAGTGCATTAGCTTATGAACATCTATTAGCTGGATCTGCTACAACATCCTTTACATTGTCTTCAATTGTGTACTTAATTTCTGGGCATCCTGAAGTTGAGAAGAAATTGCTTCAAGAAATTGATGGTTTTGGATTGTCAGATCAAGTGCCAACTGCTCATGATCTTCAGATTAAGTTTACTTACCTTGATCAGGCAAGTTGTTCTCTTTTAATTATGTTTCTTCCGTTCTGTTTTACCTATTATATAGACGTTTTACCCAAAAACTAAAAAATTGATATCTTTATGTTAAATAGACCATTTTTACTAATTTCTATGAAGATATGTGTAAAAAATTAATAAGATATGAGTAAGAAAAAAGTAGGGCAAAATTAACAATTTGACATATATAAAAGTATATAAAATAATAAAAGTACCCTTGAAAAACTTGTACACTTATCTACACTTGGGGCTTATTCTCCCCCAACTAATAGAAAGTTTAGTTTAGGGCGTGTTCCGCTTAGCAGTTTGAATAATTATTAGCGGTTTAATGAGATTAAAATTACAAAAAAAAATATATTTATTTGTAAATTAACAGTTTCGATAGTGTTTAAAGGTGCATGTTTAATTATCTTTAGAACGTTATAATTTTTGGCGTTCCAAATAAAAAGTAGCAATTTAAAGATATTCTTCACAATTTTCATTATAAATTATTTTAAAACAACTACCAAAATTATTACTTTAATAACGGTAGATAATTCACAAAGCTAAATAATAATTAAAAATCACAGCTACAAGTTACAATTGTACTGCTATCTATAGCTAGTCATAATTAACAATTACCCAAATAACTAACAGCTATTAACACCATAGTTAACAGTTAATAAGACGACACCCCATTGCTACTCAAATGGCTAATAGCTACACGAAAACTACCTTGTACTAACTACTATATAGGCCCTTAGTTGTTTTTAGTTTTGTTCATCGCACTAAGTTTACTCTCATAATTCAAAATTCATTCAATTAATTTATTTTTAGTCCTACATAATGAATCCAAGTCATTTTTCTTGCACTAAACTTCAAATTTTAAATAGAAGTTGGTAATTTTTGTTTGAAACATTTAGAAAGTCTAAATTTCAAAGTTTTGTTTACAGGTTATTAAGGAAGCCATGAGATTCTATACAGTTTCCCCATTAATTGCAAGAGAAACGACTGTAGAAGTTGAGATAGGAGGTTACTTACTCCCAAAGGTAAGAGATCCAGCATTAATGCATTCAGAACTCTTTGATTAAAATCTGAAAAAAGTACACTAATTGCTAAATGATTTATCAAAATGGTTTGAGAGAGCAGGGGACATGGGTATGGTTGGCACCTGGTGTTCTAGCCAAGGACCCGAAAAACTTTCCAGATGCAGACAAGTTCAAACCAGAAAGATTCAATCCGATTTGTGAGGAGGAGAAAAATAGGCACCCTTATGCTCACATACCTTTTGGAATTGGCCCAAGAGCTTGTATAGGCCAGAAGTTTGCTATGCAAGAAATAAAGCTCTCGATCATCCATCTATACCGTCATTATGTGTTTCGACACTCCCCAAAGATGGAGAAACCTATAGAGCTAGATTATGGCATCGTCCTTAACTACAAGCGCGGGGTTAAGCTTCAAGTCATCAAGCGAGAATGTAAGAAACAAAACTAATAAGAGTTTTAACGTTTGTTTTTCGCAATTGGCGGTTGAAGTTATTGGCTAGTTTAAAGAGTAAGAAGCATTGTTAATGAGTCGGCTATTATAATCATTTGTAAATTGTAACACATAAATCCAAAATGCAATAAGAGACAGTAATGAAATACTAAATGACATTACAGATTTCATCTACTGAAACAAAGTGCAAAACAAGTTGAATTACATTACAACATCCAAGACATTTTTCTACATTGCAAAAACAAAAAGAATACTCCAATTACAATCTTCACTAACCAAATGATAGATCACAAAAAAACGCAACACTAAAACCTTAAACTATGGCTCTTCTTGTTCTTTTAACTTACATGAACAACAAGTTGTTGCTAAGCAAACAAGCAAAAGCAATATCATTCTTTAAAAACATCAGTTGTACAAGTAGTTCTCTCTATCCCTTGGCCGCACCAAGTTCTTATCCAATCGACTACTCGTGGGCAAATTCAAAGGCCTAGAGAAATTGATCGAAGGAGGATCCGAACCAGCACTACTCTTCGTATCCCCATTCGACAATCCCACAAGTTTTTTGGCAAACTGAAACTCATCCATTGATTGCATTTGCACCCGTTGTGTTCTCCTCTTTGCCTTAGTTGATTCAGTGAGATTCATATAACTTGGCCTACAATTTTTACTTGTAGTAATTCCTCCACTCTCCTCAGTGCCCGAAATTGGAGTTGTCGAGGTGCACATTGAGGAGGAAGCCGAGCTCTCGGCATAAGGGAAGTCTGAACTCGGGCTAGAGGATGAGCGCGTGCCTTGAACCGCTGCGATTAAGGGTGGTTTTGCTGAGATTCTTGTGCTCATATTGTTTTTCCTGACCTTTACTTGACAGTGTAGTTCAGATGATTTCGGTATAGTGTCCTTAAAGGGATTTACAAGAGTTTTTGGAGGGGGGGTTTTAACCTCTGATATAGTACTATGAACTTCCTCCATTAGTCTGTTTTCCCATGGTTTTGCTGCCATCCAACGTTCTAACCAACTCCAGTTATTTTTGTCTGCTTCTAAGCCCTTGAATGATGATGTTGAGATGTTTGTTTCGAAAACTGTGGAAGGTGTTAACCTCATTTGCTGAAATAATATCAAGAATTTCCAATCATTTAATAATAATTGCAAGAAACATAAAAATAAGCAAGACTTCAAAATCTAGGGTGTCAACTATGCTAGTTTTACAATGACGACTGACGTTGGTGAAGTGAAAGAAAAGACGAGACTTGTATGCAGGCTTGATAAACAAAACTCATTGCAAAACCTGACTATAGAGATAAATGGTAAAATTCGATGGAAAATTGTTGTGGTGGAGTTTGAAGATCGGGTTCGAGTCTAGATTGACACCCTTAGCTAAATATAACTCTTTAAAGACTAATGTTGGTGAAGTGAAAGATAAAGATGAGACTTGTATGCAGTCTTGATACATAAAATTCATTGCAAAACCTTAGTATAGAGCTAATCTATAAAATTCGGTTATAATCTAATGTGGCAGAGTTAAAGATAGGGGTTGGAGTGTAAGGATATTGAAAACCTTAGCTAAATTTATGAGATTTGTATGCATTCTTGACAAATAAAACTCATTGCAAAACCCGAGTATAGAGATAAACTATAAAATTCGGTGAAAATCTGATGTGACGGAGTTTGAAAATTGGGGTTCGAGTCCAGGAATATTGACATCCTTAGCTAAACATAACTCTTTAGTACAAAGTAAGAATAGTAAAAATATACCTTTTGGACAAGAGCATAAGCAAGGGCTCTATCCCTTTTAAAGGCTCCTTCTTGCCTTAATTGCAACTTAGTTTTGATTTCCTCCAATGTTCCTTTACTATCACACCATCCTTCCTACAATTTATTCAAAATTGAAGATTACCAAGTAAGAATTTCAAATTTTGAACACAACAATTTAGATTTTGTCCAGCTAATATAACTGACCTCAGCTTGCTTCAAGAGTTCATTCTTAGTTCGCCGTTCATCAAGCAACTGCTGTACAGCCTGCCCTTCAACAGACATCCTCACACGTCGAGCTCTAACTCGAGCCTGAACCCGAACCAATGCCTGCATACACCTTAGTGTAACAGCAGCTTGTTTCCGTACTTGTCGCCCTCGAACTAAGGCTTGCAGCCTCACAATTCCTTTTAATGCCTTCAACGCTCTTCTTGCCTATATACATTTGATCAACATGTATTATTAACTAATTCATATGAAGAACACTAGTAAAAATAGCTTAAAATGAATCATCCTTTTTGTATAATGTAGGACTATAATCAACCTAGAATTTGTTTATATACACTGTAGTCTATCTTATACCCACTTCTAACTTAAACCATTGCCACTTTATATCAAATTATATGCGCAATGTGTTTAGGGTTAGGTATATGTTCATATTTCAAATTAAATCGGACTTGTTAGGCATAGCAATCTAAACCATTGTTAGTGTTTAACTATGCCAAAACACAACTTAAGATGAAATAGCCGTTTCAGTAGTTGTTAGTGGTGGAGTAACGTTCATTTGTAGCATAAAAACACCACATTTTTACTAGCAAGATATTTCAACTCTGAGGGGTTCAAAAAAGACATGATAATCTGATATTTATTCGACTTTAAAACTAAACCCGATTTGACCCGACATAATAATTGATTAACAATTATGTAAAAGCCAACATTGATAAAAACCCAATTCTGATCCAACTTAAAACATGAACTCAAAATCGACCCGATGAACTAAATGGTATGTAACAGTAAAAATCCATATCATTCAAAAGGGTTCGTAAAAAGAAAAAGGGTTTTAAGCTAAAAACTGAAAAGGAGAAAAGTGAATATCAAAAGATGAAAAAGAAGTTAAAATACCAAAAATCCACGAAAAGCGGTTTGAATACGAATGGCAGCCCATTCTTTCCTAACAACACGAAAATCCTTAGGAGGAGCTCTAACTACAGTAGCAACAGCAGCATTAAACGCATCGTTTCGACATGGTGAATCTGAACCCTCTGAAACTGTTGATTTATAACGACCTTTAAAAGCTTTCCATGTCCCCAAATCTCCTGATGGACTTCTCCATAGTTTCCATTTCTTACCTTTATTACTCCCACATTTATCCTACATAAAAATCAAAACTTTGAGAAATTTATTTACATCCCAAAATGAGGAAAAAAAAAAGAGTAAATATCACATCTTTAAGCAGTAAACTTACATGGGAATCATCTTTTTCTGGTTTTTTGAAGCCAATGAGGGTTTTAACCCATTTTCCAGAAGCACCCATAAATGAAGAAAACAGAGTAAAAACAGGGGAATGTAATGATGAAACAGAGTAAGAGAAAAACAGTAAACAAATAGTGAAATTAAAAAGAACCCATTTGATTTTCAAACTTGAATGATGAAAATAATATGAAAGTTTAGAATTTTGAAGTGAAAATGAAGTGTTTGATGGTGTTAAAAGAACAGAGACAAAGAAGCAGAATGTGAGCCAATAAGGATTAATGAATTGGTAAGTGTAATAAGTCAGGGGGTTTCAGAAGGAGAGAGAAAATGGTGTTGAAAAGAGAAGTGTGAATAATGGTAATAATCTTGGATAAAACGACATAGAAGAGAGATAAAGAGAGAGTTGGTTGGGTTAATGGGACGAATTTAGTGGGGAGTTGTGGAGTAATGTGCACATGAGGAAAAAAAAAAGGAAAAGAATGGAAGGAAGAGAAGTTTATAATTTGAAATTCAAATGATGCTCAACGGATACGAGGCAGTTCCACCCGCTCAATTCAACACTGTGAATTACTATACCAATCAAATACTCTCTCCGTCTTTATGAAAATGCATTTACAATTATTTTATTTTGGATGAAATTTAGAAAAGTGAAGATTGATTGAAGAATAATACAAAAAATAATTGGAGGATATAAATAAATAGTTAAGATGGAGAGTGAAAATAATTTTATGGATGAGATTTAAAGAAAGAAAGTGGTATCATCGCTAAAAAAGAATAGAATGCAAAATGAAAGAGACAAACTAAAATGAAAAGAGGTGCACACTGAGAAAGACAGAGGGAGTAACCGTTTTTGGCAAGAACATTAAAAACTATTTATACTTCGTAGTTCATTTACAGTCCATCTTATTATGAGACATTTCATATAAGTAAAGTCTATTTTTTAAATTGATCACTTTAAAATTGTAAGTGGTCACTTTAAGATTATACTTCCAGCCTTTCAATTTAGTCGCAATATTTGCTTTTTTATGTAATTCAATGCATTAAATCTATTTTTGATATCTCTAATTATGTATAATAAAAAATTATAAAAATTTGATATTAATAATCTTTACAATGAGACGAATCAAACAAGATCCCACTTGACTGTGCTTTTACCTATATATTAAAAAATAATCACAAATTAACAGTGATGAATGAATAGTGTCACTTTTCTAATGTTGCAACTAATTTGGAACGGAAAATTAACTGATAACTTTAACACTATAAAAAATGTAAATGCTTACTTAAAGATTATCACTAATCACTTTAAAACAATTAATGTAGATTGGACCAACTCAATTAAGATGGTCTCACCATGAGACCGTCGTCTCATATGACAATTTGTGATTTCATTATAATTCATAATAGGTCATAAATAATTAAATAGGTAAAAATATTATGTTAAATTAAAAATAAAAAATATAATACTTCCTTCGTTTATTTTCAAACGTCTCATATGCTTTTTGAGAATATTCATCAATTACTATTAATTTGTAGAAGTAGTTTATTCTTAATCTATAAATCAAAATATAGTCAAACGAGATTTTGTTTGATTCATCTCAACATAAGGTGTATTAATATCTATTTTTTATAATTTTTAATTAAGCAAATTAGAGATGTTAATGATTGAATTAGTACATTGACAAACGTGCAGAAAGCAAATGAGGCGTTTGGAAAGAAATAAAAGGTGTAATAGATGAATAAATAATTTAACGCAGTTTAATGCACCAAGTTAATCTTTAATATCTCTATTATATATAATAAAAATTATAAAAAAAATTTACATTAGCGAATCAAATGAGGTTTCAATTAACTATAATTTAACTTATAAATTAAAAATAATCACAATATTTCTAGAATTGCAGGTAATTTAAAATAAAAAGAAATAAAAAAATTAACAAACTACATAGTACTATATAGGCATAAATCTTAAAAATGAAAGAAATTCAAAGGAAAACTGAGTACGGTCAGGTTTGATCATGTCGAGATCCGAGTACTTCTATTTGTTTGTTTGTGATAGGTAGGGATGGGCATGGGGCGAGTCTGGCCAGACTCAAACCCGGACCCTTTTATTTTTTATAGATCCAGACCCTAAGGGTCCAAATTTTCCAGACCTAGACCCAAACCCAGACCTTCCGGATCTGACGGGTCTAGGGTCCTTAATGGGTCTTCAACAAAGTCTCTTTGATTTGTCAAAATTGAACCTTTTGCGAGTCTTTTTGTATTTTTGTAAGCAATTTATTATCGTATTACAAACACTTGTTCGAGTTCATGAAATTCAAATACAAAATAATTACTAAAAAGTAAAAACACTTTTTTAAATGCATAATTAAAAACCAAATATAAAAGACTAAAAGAGATACATAGTTTATATTCCATGACATTACAATCAATTTTGATCAATCTTCTTCAACTTCATCAAGATCCTACAAAAAATATCAAACAATTATAAGTTAGTTTTCCAATAAAGAAAAAGTAAATAAAAAAAACCATTAAAGTTAAAGCGCACTAGTTGAATCGCATCTATTTGTTGTTCTTCATCAATATCCGAATTATCAATTACTGTGGAGCAAGTATAAACATCTTCTGAAAAACCTTAGGAAAGAGATTTTAAAAACAAAAAACAAATTAAGATCACCAACCAAAAACAAAAACAATACTAAATCAGTAAAAGTTAGACTTTTACCTTTTATGTCTTCCATCATCCAATTTTGTAAACACATTAATACTTTCACAGTTTGTGAATGAAGTCTTGAATGATGAGGGCTAAAAATATCTCAAATGACTTCACAATAACTCTTCCTCCGGTACTAAAAGCACTTTCTGAAGCAACGGAAGAAATAAGGATGGCAAGAATATCTCTCGCAATCTTTTGCAAAGTCGGATACTTCGTAATTACTTTCCACCAATAAAGGACATGCAAATCCTCATCATCCGATAATGGTTCTTCCTCTAAATAAAAATCCAATTCACACCTATTCACCTTTCTAACCTTAGTTCTCTTAGATTGAGCAAATTCATCTTGTGCACCGTCTATAGAACTTGGTGCAAGTCGTTTCCTACTTTGCCCAACATCATTTACATTTTTCACAATATCACTTTTCCTTTGATATTCCACAACCAAATTATCAAGACACCTACGAACTCTTGCCAATTGCATATCAACCTCTTACCATCAAAAAATTTCCTAAACTAAAACTCCACACAATTCATCTTATTTCTTGGATCTAAGATAGTAGCAATAGCCTAAAGTTCACACATATGATCCCAATACTTGTCAAATTTTTCAAGCATATTTTTTATCATCAATCTAATAATTTCAACATCAATTTGTAACCACCTACCCATAGCAAGCTTAATCTCACAAACCGTTCGGGAAAAAAGATCAATAGTGATAAACTTTCTTCCATGAAAAACATTAGTATACTGTAAAAAATTTCTAACTTATCCCAAACAAGCTCAGCTAATTCCCAATCCTTTTCACTAGGAACAACAAAATTCATCTTTTTATTCAATCGCTTTAACCTTGAAAACACATCTTTAAACGGCAAAACAGTTTTAAGCATCAAGTAGGTTGAATTCCACCTTGTTTTACAATCAAGACTAGGCCTTTTAATGTTAGCTAAGTCCAAAAAACGACACACAATCACGAACTTTTTTAATTGCAAAACTAATAACCCCTAATCCATCTTGAACTATTAGGTTCAATATGTGAGCACTACAACGCAAATGCAAAAGATCACCCTCAAGCATCAAAGACCTTTTTTTCAAACTTATCCATTAAAATCTTCATCATTGCATCATTAGTAGTGGCATTATCAACAACAACATCAAATTTTTTATTTTCTAAACAATATTGAGACAAACAATCCATCAATACCTTTGCAGTAACACCTCCAGTGTAAGGGCAAGGCACATAGCAAAACCTATATAGAATAATATATTATATGTTTTAGTCAAAGGGTAAAACTAAAAGTAACATGATTACATGAGTAATTAAGTAAGATTTTATCTTAAGGTGCGATTTCGTAAGACCCGTTATTTATCAATAAAATGCAAAGTTATGACCATGTAACCCTTCTTTTGGTTGGTTGCAGTCCACATATCAGTAGTGCTTGCAATTGTACTTTTATTATGCTCAAGCAATTTGTGTAGAGAAAGTTTTTCTTCTTTAAACATCTTCATGATATCTCGCTTTGATGTGGAACTAGAAATCATCAATATTGCAATTAAGGCTTTCAACAAACCTCCTAAACCCAATATGATCCACCATAGACGATGGATACCCGTGAATAATAACCATGGAAACTAATTCCTTTCTCGAAAAATGTTGGTTGAACTCTTTAAGTTTGCTTTTACCACTAAATTCCAGAGAACTTGACCCATCACATTCCTTCTTAACTCTTAAAGTTGTTTGACCACGTCCAAGATTCAAATGTCTTCCTGAGCAAACTTCTTTATGTGTTTCAAGAGATGAGAAGTTCCACTATTACCACCAGTTACTAGACTAACACTGCAATGCTTACAAATAGCTCTAGTCACACCATTTACCTCCTCTCTTGTAAAATAATTCAATGCCTCAAAGGTTGTTTTCCTTCCCTTATCTTTTGTGCAATGACTTGGAGTACCATTATCATTAACAAATCCTTCTTCATCTACATCCAATGTATTTTTCGACTCCTTAACATAATTATCTTGTGGTTGTGCCACTGATTTGGACGTACATTGTGATTGATTTTCATCCATTATCTATATCAAGTAGAAACTAATAAGTATTTTCATCCATTGTCTATATATTTTACATTTTAAAACACACTGAATTCAATTCAACAAAAAAATTTTTGTGGGTTGGTGTTGTTTCGTTCTGATATGAGCAAAAATTGTTCTTAAATTTCATAACATACATACCCAATTCATTTAAACAAAAAATAATTGTGGGTTGTCATTGTTTATACAGGCTACAGCTACAGCTTCTTCATCCATACAAACCCTTCTTCATTTAAATATACGTACAGGCTACAATTTCTTCATCCATGACCATTATCAAATTTCGTAACATACAGACCCTTCTTCATTTAAATTTACACATAAACTTATTACAAAATTAATATTAGAATTTATTACAAAATTTTATTCAACCAATCATCTAATAATCTTATTTTAGAATGGCGTACAAACTACAAATCAGAAATTCATATGAAAAAATGGAGTACCTTGAATAAAATCATCTAAGAAAATAAAATTAGAAATTGAAAAGAAGTACAAACTACAAACCCTAAAATCTAAGAAAGTAATATCAGAATTCATATGAAAATTTGGAGTATCTTGAATGGCGTTTGGGGTCTGTTGAGGCATTGAGGGAGACCGAAGAATGGCGTAAATGGTGGACTGGCGATGGCGACCGTGGAGACTGGAGAGTAAGAATTTAGAATTTAAGAAGAGAGGGAGACAAACAAACGACGCTGAAGAAAAAACTGGAATAAGAAACTAAGAAAAATTAGGGTTAGGCACTATATATTAATATTTAATTGTATAGGGTCCCGGTCAAGGTCTGAGGGGCGGGTCTAGGGTCTGGGTCTCGAGGTCGAGTCTGGGCCCGGGTCCGGGTCTGGGTCGGAGTCTGCACGTTGGGATCCGGACCCATGACCATCCCTAGAATTACCGCGTGGATTTAAAAAAAAGTTTTAATTACTATGTTGAAAACCCAAAACTTCAGAGTTAACACATGAAATTTTCCTATAAAAAATCACGAGATTTTACAAAAATAAATTTGTCTTAGCTTTCTATAAATTACACCTATTAAATTTGTTTTTAATATAAGGATAAAGAATATAGAGTGACCAATATAATAGGTCAAAGCTAATTTTATTCTATAAAAATTTAGATCATTAACAAGAACTTTACAAGGTATAGGTTCTCAAAAAGAACTTTATAAAGTATAAGTCCTTAATTATAACTTATGAAAATATGGGTCCTCAAATATGAAATACCTTATATCAAAGTAAAACTTATATCAAAGTTTAGGCCCCTATTGCATGCTTTTCTCATGAAAAGATTCTAAAAGTTTTATTAACAAACATAAAAATCACATAACTAATCTTTCAATTCTTCATACTCAACATCATTGAATTGATCCATAATTCCCCAACTTCAAATATTATATATTTGATTTAAAATTTATAAGTTAAAATATAGACAAGTTGTATAACTATTTTATATAATTTATCTCAATAATGTAAAAAAAAAAATATTAATATCAACTTTAAGATTTAACTAAAAAGTTAAAAAAATATATATAGTAGTAACGAAATATGTGTATTGTGTGATACTATGTCGTCTCATTTTTATGTTCAAATTTGTAATATAAATATATAATACATAGTTTTATTTTTATAATATGGGTAAGCATGTGTTTTAATATTATAATGGTATTAATAATGTGTTTAAACTTCACTTAGTATAAAATAAAAATCGAGTTTAGACTTTTTACATGAATTTGACATTTAATCTATAACTCATATGTCAAGTTCGTAAATTTGGTTTGAATAAACTTATTTTCACATTATGAAACTATAAAAACTGCAAAATTACAAAGATGAATCAAAAAAATCTACATAGCTCACTATTTTCTATTATATTTCTATGGAAACCCTAACCCTAATTAGAGGGGTATTTATAGTTACCCTCTCTTTAAAGGAAAATTAGGGTTTGCCAAGCGAGAAAATCGCCCAGAAAAACTCCAAATCGACAAAACCATCAAGCATGCTAAATATGCCGAGTTGGCTTTCCCCCATGCTAAAGCCGACTGAAAGCCGACTCGGCGTTAGATTCTAGAAATTTCGTGTCTAGATCAACACACAAAAACCAAGTTGACTTTTCTCTAAAGTCCAGAGATAACGACTCGACGTTTGCTTCTGGAAATCACCCCAACTCTAGCCATAAAATACTAACTCGTCTTCTGCATAAAACCCCATGTTTAGACTCTAGTATGAGTCACCAAACACCAACGATAAATTTGTGAAAGTAACTAAAAATAAAAATTAAAGTATTCCTAAAGTGATAAAAAATAAAAAATTAATATAACAAACTAAAATAGAAATAACTTAAAATCAAGATAGGATGAGCATGTATAGATTCCTCAAGTGTCAAGTATCCAAAGGTGGCACAGAGCATCAGAAGGAATAGACTGTATATCTTCTCGTTGAAATTGTGAAAAGGAAACGACTACTTTTGTCAGTAAATTGAAATTCAAAAAAGGCTAATAAAAGCCACAATTTCCGACAAAAAATCTTTAATTTTTGGACTCTAATTATTTTTTATTAAAAAAAATACTGCTTTTGTAAATTGCAGTAACAGTTAAGACTTAAAGAGGGAGTGGGACCGCATGCAAATGTAATACAGTGTCCTCAATGCCTGTCGTTGTGTCTCTCTTTCACATCATCAACAATACTTTCCAATTTTTATTTAATGCTTTTTTAAATTATTTTCAGTTTTGAATTTTATTTTTTTGATTTGTTATAAAATCAAAAAAAATAAATAATTTTAACAGGTAGTTGAAAAACTGATACTTTAATTCAAAATGAAAAAGCTAATTTGATTGATTTTTTAATTGATTTTTCATTTATTTGTTAAACAACTAACAACCAAACACTCCCTTTCAGTTATTGATCCAATACTAGATATCTTTTACACTATTTTTTTAAGGTTTTTAAATTTATTTTATATTTTTTCTGTTTTAGTTTGTTGGTTATACTTTAATTAAAAAGCTTTTATTAAAGTGTAATCAATAGATTAAAACAAAGAAAATAGTAAATGTGAATATGATATGAATTAGTATATGTAAATTAGCGCAAAGTAGAACTATCAACTATAGGATTAGGAGTATTATCCACCATGTGTGCTGAGTGCTGACCCGTGTGTTTTCTCTTTTGGAGGGAAGCTTTTAAATTCATTCGTTACTGTGACGAATGTGAAAACCCACTTTTATGATTCGCATGTGATTTAATACTTTTATATACTCTGTTCTATTCATTCTTATAGTTTCATTTGACTTTTAATACTACTTCTATTTATTAATTATTCTTAATTTATATTTTATTATTAATCTATAAGTTATAATATAATTAAGTGAACTTTTAATTGATTTATTTCAAAGTAAAGATTATTAATATTAAAATTTTACAAATTTAATTATGTACAACTAGATATATTAATAATAGAATTTTTACATTGACAAATAAACCCAATCAAATAGGACTATTAAGATCAATAAGAGAGAGTATAATTTTAAAATATATTTTTAAACTAATCTAGTAAAAAATGATATATATTTTTGAGCCATATAGATATGATCTTTAATAAAATTTCAAAATTTAAATATTAATTTGGTATATAAGACGATAAATTAATCTCCGTATATTTTGATATTAGCTTAATTAAAGTTATAAGTGAAATGTGGTGAATATCACACTAACAATGTGTGCATATAAGATAGGTATAAGGTAGATATATATAACCATGATTAATATAATAAACCTGATTAGCAGTAATTAGGGGATGAAGTCAATGAAGAGAATTATATATATATATATATATATATATATATATATATATATATATATATATATAATTTTATATTTTAAATAAAAACATATGTCTTAGATTCAGATATGGATCTGATAGGTCCAAAAATAGGATTAAAATCCAGCAAAACATATTCCGATCGAGTTTAGGATCCGTGGCATAATTGGTCACGAGAAAGTTGTTGAGAGGAAGGCAAACCTAAAAAGTACTAAAAAAACCTCCCTGGCAATACGTTACATAATTTTTATACAATGGAATAATATCCTTATATTGATGTAAAGTATTACTTCTTACGCCCTTTTTATTTTGCATTACTTTTCATTTTAATTTGTCCTTAATTTTGTACTTTTCTTTTTTGGTAGTGGTTCCACTTTTATTATTTTAATCTCATCCATAAACTCATATTCTTTTAATTATAATAACTCATCTATATACTCTACTTCTTTTATGTCTCATTCTCCGATTCAATTTCACTTTCTACTAAATTTCACTTATATTACACTAGCTGTAAAATGAGAGAGACATAAGATAAGAAGTAATAGATTGTGTGAAGCTCCAACAAAGTGGCATATTCATCATTTTCTTTAATTGGCAAAAGGAGAAGAAATTGAAGAAAGACTGTATGGACTTGCAAAAATAGTAGACAAATAAGAACAACAAGATTAAGCAAACATGTTACAAGATTATTGAGCAACAGGATGTCGGATGATGATATAATCAAACTAGTAGTCGAGAAACATCGAAAGACGAGCAATAACGAACCATATGATTACTCGAACATGTAATGCTTATCAACAGTTTCAGAGACATCCCAAGTGCACTTCATACCTTTAGGAAATACCACTAAATCACCAGCTCCAATCTCGACAGCTTCACTCGAACCATCGGGATAAACCTTTACCTTTCCTTTCAATAGAAAGCAAGTCTCCTTCGCATCGTATGTCCAAGGAAATTTACTAGGAGCACAACCCCACCTAAATCATGACACAACACACTACTAATTACCAATTTATCCGGAAGATCAAGTGCAACAACATTCCATCACTCCTAAACTGTTAAATGGTTCCCACCTAGGTGAGGTTTCAAAGGGTCATATGTATGCAACCTTACCCTTGTTAGTGATAACAAAGAGGCTGTTTCTCATTGACCCTCGATAACATGTATTATTTGCACCTGCACATAAACAAGACTTGCATGTCATATTGTGATTATATGAACCTTTTAAATAATATTCCATTATAATCCAAAACCAAAGAGTTATAAATCTTTAGTATATTGAAATAAGGGACCCAAGAAAAGATTTAGCTGCAATGACCATGGCATCACTTGTTGAGATACCTAAGTTTGCGTTATTGTATAATATTGCAGCCAAAGGGTCTACACGATATGAATCACTAGACTATTTTGCGTTCTTGTTAACCTTTTACTTTCTATATATACATAGCACCTCGCCCTTAGGTTGATATATTAGATTATACAAAGAAAGTCATTGTGAGTACTTAACTTACTAATTCTTATGACAACAACATCAGGATCAAGGTGTTATCAATGAAAGCCTCGCACTACTTTAAAGAGGTACAAGGAGAAGAGGGTTAGGCTTGTTCCAATAGTGGTCAAGTGCGAATGTGAAGTATTGAGAGTTCCAAGAGTGATCTATCTTTGTAGTATCCAATTTGTGATCCTACGGTGATATGTGAATTTACCCAAACTATGTATCAGTAATCCTTACAAAGAAAATACAAGTCATAATCCATAAACGACCTCACATTAGATTTAAGATGAGAGTAAACTGGATAAACCTAAGGTTCACGCAACCTATCCTATATTTCGGTATTAGAGAAGCTTAAGCTGAGTAAGTCGATTTGTTTTTTATAACACAAAAAAATCGGTCAAGCAAGGTTGAGGTCTAATGTTTAACATAAAACTATCAGTGTGCATAATACAAAAGCATCTGTTCCCAAAGATCCACTATTTGAGAACAAAAGTGAAAAGCAACCACAAAACCAGTGTCACGTGATTCGCTAATTGCCTCAGAAATTGCGATTTGTAAAAAGCGAATTATGGTCGGTTTTGGGCTATTTTTGAACCATTTTGAGCGAATCGCGAATTCATAAGACGAACTAATTAGCGACTTATGTTTCACTGCACAAAATCATTGTTCTTAAGGCATAAGATCCGTTGTCAAACACAATCAAATCCACATCAACTAAGCTAATATGTATAAGTACAATGGAAAAAATTACAAGTCCTTCATATGAAGCCCAACAGCAAGCTGAAAAATCATGGAAGATGATAAGAGAATTTGGACCTCAAGGGGCCTCAAATCAATCAAGGTGACAATAATAGTTAGTCCCTTATTCAAAAGTGCTTGAATCTTGCTGAGAGAGGAAATCAAAATATTTTCTTAGTGAAAAAATGTAACATCCGTTTTTTTTAAATAATAATAATAATAATAATAATAATAATAATAATAATAAATAAATAAATAAATAAATAAATTTTAAAAATTTTAAAAAAAATAAATACAAAAATAAATAAATAATAACTTCTCATCAACAAATAACTTTCCACTTCTCCCTCTTAATCTTAACCTCACTTACCTACTATAAATTAAACCAATTACCCTTAATTTCATTCACATTATTACTCACACTTCCTTTTTCTCCTACAAACTACTTCCTCCATCTTCCAATTACTTTAAATTCAGTCAAGAAAACGCAAAATTTCGATATTAAAGACAGCGAATTCGTAGACAGAGATTATTAGGAGCGTACGTTGTCTAGGATCGCGTGATAAGGTAATTCTCAATTTCCATCTAATTAGGACTATCCCGTTAGTATTATATGCTAAGTGATAATTAATGTGTTTAAATGGGTGCATGATTTGATATGACATTATTTTGTATGATATTATGTTTTATATATTCTCAAATTATATTTTGTCAAACTTGAATTTATAATTACTATTTTGATAAAATTTATATTTTTTTATTTATATAATTTAAAATTTATATTTTTTTATTTATATAACGAAATTAGATACGGTTTAATTTGAAAAAGAAATACTTATAATATTATTATTTTGATGAAAGTTATATTATTATTTTAATAATAATTTTAAATGCGATTGAATTTGGGAGAAAAATATTATGATATTAATATTGCAATTGAATATTCTTGAGATATATTTTTTTTGGGAAAACCTATGATC
This sequence comes from Amaranthus tricolor, assembly GCF_026212465.1. Lineage (NCBI taxonomy): Eukaryota > Viridiplantae > Streptophyta > Magnoliopsida > Caryophyllales > Amaranthaceae > Amaranthus > Amaranthus tricolor. The sequence continues at coordinate 13,887,746 of NC_080063.1, read as the reverse complement.
AAAAAATAAAATGTATAATGTATGTTTGATTATATGTTAGTGTGCTCGCGACTAATAATTAAAATATATTAAATCACGTAAAGTGTAACATGAGGGAAATGAAGCTCTTATATTTGTTGTGATCCAAGTATAAGGGTGATGAACAGGTTGTCCTGTTTGGTTAGTATAGCTGCCGACAGGTATTATTATTTCTGATACTTGATACGATGTTTGGTCTTCCTTCTATTTGTTGTGATCCAAGTAGGAGGGGTGTGTACACTAGAGTTCCCTGAGACTACTCTGCTGGCTTTGAATTATTTGGGGTGACGACCTCTTGATGAAGTAGGTATAGGGGTAAAGCTTCGGCCTACTGGCGTTTTCGTTCCCTCAAATTAAAAAATTTGATTATGTGTTTGTCATTATTAAATATCAAATTAATAAATTGGTTTATGTGATATTATATATATTGTTTTCTCAAATTGTTTTTCTTTTAAACTCGGCTATTAATTATTTTCTAAAATTATTTTCAATTTGATTATATTTTATTTTTTAAATCATTTTCAAACTTAATCGTTTTACGGAATGGAGTTGGATTTACTCAATTTTCTGATTTTGGGAGTTTTTCCCTTGTTTTTCTTGCATTCTTATGTTGCAGGTTATTGATTGCGTGGGAATCGTGGAGTGAGGATCACCTAGAAACATAGCTTTTGTTAGAGTCGTATTTTAGTTTAAATTTTACCTTAAGTTGTTTAAATTTTATATGAACATAGATTGCGTTTCAGTCTTCTCTTATGTTGTAAGACCCTTTGTTAGATTAAAGTTATTAAGTTATTTCTTAGTCGTTAAGCCTTACATTTATTTTATTAGAAATAGATGTGGCGGTAACACTCCCATGAGTAGATTTTGACTCATGTTTTTCATTAAAGGTGTTTTTAAAAGTCCGACCTATTCTGAGGGTGTTAAAAAAAAAAAAATTCCCAACCTTGAAGAGTAGCTCACTGGTTGAGCTCTGGGATTATATGGATAACATTTTAAGAAGTAAAAGAAGGAAAGTGGTGTTTTGCCCTTCCAAAACTTTCCAATGTTGATTTAGAGGACTTCTCCCCTCCAAGCCCCTCCCCTCCATTCCCCTCCCCTCCCCTCCAATTCCCTTCACTTTTGGAAACGAAAGAAATGTCATTCCTCCATTTTCTTCCCTTCCTTTCCCTCCACTTCTTCCTATCCAAACATTGCATAACTTTCCTCTTTTGCTTCTCCAAGCCTTTACTCAGCTCAACTCCATTTCACCCTTTGCTCTATTCTTACTTACTTTTCTTTTTTGGTAAACAACCCATACAAAGTAAACTAATTGGAGTATTACATAAGTATTTTTTTTTTGTTACTTGTAAGAAATTATCTAGTACTCCTAAAACATATTTTCCCATAACCCAAATGAAGCCTTAGTAAACCAATAACTACAGAGCAGAAACCTACTCATGTTCTAGTAAATCAATACTACAAACCTCCAATATAAAACTGCTCAGTTTCCTATAATCCCATGTCTATAATCAACCAAGTATTATAACAAGTAACAAAGAAACAACCAACAAAGTAAACCCTCACTCCAAAATAAAATTTACAATAACATTACACAATCCTCATATACAGCACTTAAAATTTCACTAAAATTCACAACAATTTATCAATTCACCACAAATCAAAAACCCCAAGTTAGGTTTACCATTGATCACAAACATATTCACTACCAATCGAAAACCAATAAAAACCAACATAAAATTACTTAAAATAAATGAAAAAACAAGAAAAAGAGAAGTACTTGGGCCAATCACGAACACCAAGCTCAGAAAGCCTAGATTCAGGAGGGTTTCTTTCAATCTTGACACCCAATTTCTCCACAGTTGTCGACATCCTGGTACTTTCTGCTGATGCCCTAATTATGCTCAAGGATCGATTTCTCTTGCTTCTTATTTGATAAAGATTCCACCCACTTGTAGACTGTAATTGTAGAGATTGGATTTGAGGATTTTGATGAATTGTGTAAGGGTATTTTTTGTTGGGAGTAATTGATGATTGTAGTCCTATTGTTGACTGCCCTCCAATTGTAAGACTTGAAATACCCATTTTGTAAGATTTTAGCCAAAATGTACTTTAATATGCCATTTTTATGGTTTATTTATTTATTTATACAAAACCAATATATTTTGACATTTGTATTTTTTTTATTTATTTTTTTTTTGTGTGTTCAGTGTTTTTTAGAAGAAAATTAAGTGAAAAAAATTTGTGTCCATTCATGTCCTATCCTTTTTGGACTTTGATCACTCGATGTGTGAAGCAAATGGGAAAAAAAAAATGAAAAGACTAAGCTTAATATAAACAAAAGTTCCCAAAATAAGGTTCGGGTAATTTTAAATCTAAGTATCTTTATGTTCAAACTTAAGATCAAGTTTGTTCCCCGTTATTAACAGTGATTGGTTTAAAAAAGTTAAAATTTTTTGTTCATTGTTACTAACAGCGAACAAAAGGGAGACGACGACATAGCGTTGGAAGGGATAAAAAAAATTAAAACAAAGTTTGTTCGCAAACATGTTTTTCATGTTCCCTTTCCAACATTATGACATTATTTCTCTTTTGTTCGTTGTTAGTTGTCGAATAAAAAATTTTGACTTTTGTTGATCAATTTATTTATTTGCTGTAAGTAACAGCGATCATACCTAACCTCAACTTTAGCATAAAGACACTTATTTTAGAAATTTAAGTTTTCGGAATCTTATTTGGGAAATTTTTAAAATAATTAGCTTTTTTTTTCCAATTTTTCGCAAATGGGTAGTAGTTTCAACTTTCAAGTTCGTCTCATAATATGAAGCACACCAGTAACAGTAGGTAGATAGGTAATACCCATTCCTACTACAATTTTGCAAATTAAGCTTAAAAAACGTGATATTGAGTAATACTAGAGACCAATATATAAGACTTGATAAACCAATTTTTATTTTGTTCTAGATACAACTTTATTCGGTCTTTTTTGTTGTAAATATTTCTTTATCTGAGAGTCTTTCTTAAGTCGATGGATTTTTTGGCCACATTCTCCAACATATCCTGATCATAAATCCTATAAGCAAAATATAATAATTACAAAATTGATATATATTTATATGACTCGATAAGAGTTAATTAGGATTTTAATTGATTTTATACAAAACACAAATTGAATGACCGTATATAAAAATATAATGGGTCTCTAAGAGCTTGTAATATTCCACCACCAACAATTGATTAAAGAACTAACAAATTCATAAACACGACTAAATTATATGAATAGGATTAAAAATGAGAGAAAATATAGAGCTGCTTATGAAAGATTGTCTCTCGGTGAAACGAGTTTAAAACAAAGCGCCCAGATGTTGATAAATTGTATTAATTGAGTTATTTAATTCATATATGGAGCACGTCTCACGATGAGACCATCTCATTCAAATTTTTTTGAGAATATGGATAAAATTAAGAAAAATGGTAAGGATGCTACTTAAAAATTAAAATATTTCAAAATTAAATAGACATATTGAATAACTGAAACAAAAAGTGTATTAGGGGCAGGGGGAGTCTTATCATTACTATTATTTATCACAATTCACAAATTCTAAAATGATCACTTATAATCTTAAAGTGATTATTTATAATCATAAAATGATAGCTTTTATAGTTCCACTATGATCACTTATAACCTTAAGTGCGATTACTTATAATCTTAATTGAAGGGTTCAATTAGAAAAATAGGCTAATTATATGGGCTCGTTTTTTAATGAGACGGTCTCATACAAGGCTTGAGGTTTTTTTATACTTATTTGCTATTGGACTAAAGATAGATGAGGGCCCAATAACAGATAAAGGCCCAACAACACTTGCAACAAAACCCTGCTGATTCAGTGTTAAATTGATGAGAATGATTCTCTAAGTTTCACTGAATCGCTATTCTTATGACGTGCTGTTAATTAGTAAAACAATATTAAATAAAAAGCCTATATTCTCATATAGTTGTACTATTTAATCCATGTATAAAACATATTTTATTGTAAGACTATCTCATACAAGAATTTATGATTAGTGATTTGATTCAACACTTGAAAGTAAAAGTGTATTTTTTTGCCTTTTGTGTTCTTCAATGAACATTTATTTTCTGTGATTTTATTCCCCTTTGTGAATTTCTACATTTGGCTGTTTGATTCATGGCTTTTGGCTTAGCTTGTTGATTGACTTTTGGTTTTTGACTTTTGGTTTTTGACTTGTTGGTTGGTAAAAAAGTTAAAAATATTGTTTGGTAAATGACTTTTAAAGCAGCTGAAAAGCTGACTTTTAAGTCAAAATGAAAAAGATGCTCCAACTAGCTTTTTTGGTTGACTTTTGGCTTGTTGGCCCAATTTTTCTCTAATAAACAGCTAATAGCCAATATTCAAATTTACCAAACATCTCCACAAACAACTAAGTTTTTCAGCTAGCTTAAATGCCAACAAAAACAGCTGGTCAAACAAGCCAACTAAAAAAGTCAACCACCAAAAACCAACAGCCAATTGCCAAACACCCCGATCATGTTTCTACAAGTTGGTGTCAAAAAAGAATGAACAATTAATGATATACTTAGTAGTACAAATAATTAAATTTTGTCTCAATTAAAATATATAATAATTACTCTACATAAGATCTTCGGTTTGATTCTGGCTACATTAATTTTAACATTTTTTGAGGTCAAAATATTTTCCTTAGTTAACGGTTAAATTAAACTAATTATAGGAACTTCATATCTGTCAAAAACAAAAAATAATTCTTTACATTATTCTCTTTACATTCCTAATTTTAAGGATTCTATTTACAACAAACTTCAACAAAAGAAAGTTGAAGAAAATAGAACCTTCAACATATTTGTTTATTCCAATCTCATCAACAAAAAATTAAGAAAATCAATTTGAAACTTAAGGTGTTTCAATTGTAGAATATTTTTCAATTTCCATATAAACAAATTAAATTAACAAAAGGGGGTAAATTTTAACACCCGACCATACTTGTCATAATTATATGGTCATACGTTCATGATGTTTGTTCAATTCATCTTCATTTAGAACATGATGGAGTAAAGCCATAATTTGAGGTGAAGGGGTCAAAAAAGTTTTGCATGAATATTACAAAAGAGTTTTAGGCGAATTTATGATATATGAGCAGTTCTGTTCTTGTGGCTGCGAAATCAAAAAAAAAATTAATTGAGAACAAAAAGTTTAACATATATAAGTAGATCTATTATCTTTAATGGTAGGTTTGATGGTAGGCTATAACCAGCCTTCGACCACTAATAGCTCCACCCTAATATATCAAATATTCATTTAACAAAGATTTTTGATAAGAAAAAGTGGGATTCAAATAAGAGATTTTCCCATCAAAAACCGTTTTTTAGGGTGTAATATTAGGCATGGGAAGAAACATTCCTTCAAGAGAAATATTATCATCAATGCATCCAAGAATATTATCATTAGCAATTTTTGTTACATGGATTATAGCTTTGGTAGCTACCATATCAAGCTTATGTGGGATTTGGTCAAAAAAATCATCAAAATCAAAATTATCAAAAAATGAGAAAAAGATCAAAGAATTAACTATATCAAAAAAAACACAAGAGATTCCAAATCACCCATCATTATTATCATCTCAAAACCCCCAAAATAACACAAATTCATCATCAAATAATACAAATAATGAAGAAATTATAATAAATAAACCATTACCACCTCCACCATTATCATCAAATTTAGAATTAAAAACACCCAAAAAAATTCATAAATCATCTTCATCATCATCCTTACAAAATTACATGTCAAAAGCATCAACCACAAGAAGAAAGCTATCATCAAGTATGAGTATGAAGGTATCCTCTAAAATTAAGGACAAGGCCTCAGATTTTAAGGACAAAGCCTCAGAATTTGGGCATAGGAAGACAAAGAATGATTCAGATACATTATGGACTAAAAGGATTATATTAGGTGAAAAATGTAGGCTTCCTAATGATGATGATGAGGTAGTGGACCCACTTAAAAATGATACTTTAAGACCCCAAAATTATTATAGAGCTATGTCAAGGAGTAATTCTTTTATGAGTCAAGATGTAGCAAACTCTAGCTTGAGTCAAGATGAGAAGATGACAATGGATGATGAAAATGGGAAGAATCAAGTTTGTTTTGATGATGATGATAAAATGTTGTAGTGTCTTTTTTTCTTAATTGATTTGATGAAGGGAAAAAATTTTTATTTATGATTTGATCTTCTCTTTGCATTTTAAGTTTTTGAAAATTTTCATTCTTTGATAATTGGTTGCTTGCCTAACAACATTAAGAGATTAACTTGCTTTTTTTTTAATTATAAGATTGGCTAAGGAAAGGGAGGATTAAGTGGGGATTCGATGCAAAGCTTGTCTGAGAAAGGTGATATTTGCTTTAATTGAAATAAAATTTGATTCACAGATTAATTTATTTTAATTGCTAGTAAAAGCTTAAAATTTGTCAAATAAAAGATAATGAAAAGAAAAGAACATTGACTAGTATAGAAGATTCTTTCGTATCGGTTGTAAAGCTAGGGTGTTTTGCATTTGTTTTTGACGACGCAACAAGTTTTGCAGCAAAAAAGGATTAATTATGGTAGCTCAAACCAAAAAAAATGAACGATAATTATTAAATTTCCATTTAATTAAAGGTGAATCTTAACATGTATAAGATATCTGATAGCATAAAATTTCCTAACTTAAAGGGCCTTAAAAATTAGATTATAGGAGTATTAGTTTACAATATTAATTACTTATTTTTAAGTCCTAAAATATCAAAGAAATATAAAAGTATACATGGTCATTGAATATAGAGTATTTTTTTTCTCAACTCCTACACCCAACCATTATTAGTCATTATTAGTGTTAAAACCAAACTTAAAAAATAAATAATAAATAGAATTGGAAAATTATGAATAACAAAAATGATTGTATATTGTACTCTAATAAGAGTACTTAAAAGGGGATGATCATGTGCGGTTTGGAACACCAAAGAAAAATTGTGGTGGGGAAAATCCAGATGATAATGATTTATGATTGTAATTAGCATTTTCATGCACACTCAAGTAGGGTTGAAACATCGATCGAAACGTGCTATGTGCACGCATGATGCTGATTTATGATACTCCCAATTTGGAGCTTGTAGGGTATTGTATTTATAACTCGAACTATGTATGTTCGAAACAGTCAAATAAATCTAACAATTTAATATTTATTTGATAATATAATTGAATCCGATTTGAAATGACTTTAAAAAAGGATTACAATCACGCAAAAATCAAAATGCACACAAAATTTAAATTTAAATCGACCTTATGACCAGAATGAACACATCTAAACTCAATTAGCACTGGCATTCATTTTTGATTGTAAGTATTCATGTTTTTTTATTTATAAATGATGTGGAAACATCAATAAATGATTGAATTTGGTCTTTGATTTTGATTTATGACCCATATATTGTCTGCCCATTTATATAATGCCCTTTTGTTTCCCCCAAAAGCCTACCGTTTAAGGTTTGTATGAATCATGAATATAGCCCTTAATGTTAGGGTTACCTCTCGTTTGAGATAGATATGACCTAATAAATGGTTTTGGGGAATTTCCATTTAATGCTGCCCTTTTTGTGTGAATCTGATGATCACTCGAGTGGCTTCTTAGATGCAGAATTGTTCTTGATAACAAGAATATTGTAACTCAATAATGTGCTATACAAGCGCCTAATAGCTAATAGCTAATAACTAATAATTATTTAAATCAATTTATTTATTAATTAGTTTGACCTGAACAAGCTACTTAAAAGTTGCTATGAGTAGCTTGTTTAGATATAGCTTATTCATATCATAAACTGATACAACTAAATAAAATAAAGTACAAATAAACTACTAAGGCATTTTATGGTTTATTAGTTATTTATTATAATAGTTAAATAAGTGACATGATAGTGTGTTTTATAAATCGCAATGTGACTTAGCATTTGCATTAAAAAAATTTTAAAAACAATACGCATATTTTCCTACGTGGACAGTACACGTTTATTTCTCTTTTTAACTTTAACTAAAAACCTTAAATTAGCAACCTAATCTACCCAACCTTTCATCAGTTTCAAATCTTCAATAATTCCATAACGCAAAACAAAAGAATACTAGATTTTCTTCTCATCACAACAATAGTGCCGATATGTTACCTTTTATAAAATTCATGATTCGTTCAAAAAAACCTCAAAAATAGTCTAAAATTGAACAAATTTCCAAAAAAATTAACAAATCATGTACACTATAATTGTGTGTCTACCATGATTGTTGCCTCTTTTGCTTAGCTAAGGGTAAGACTAAAGTATGCACTTTTTTGACCACTCAACTACCCTGCCAAGATCAACCCCTAGTTGTTGCAATGGCACAAATGCCAAGCCTTATCTGGGATTGGGATTAGGAGTGGGAGTGGGACCCTGTAAATCATAACCAACTAAAAAAGGCTAGACATAAGGATGTTCTAGCAATCATGATCTTCACCAACATACACATTTGAGTTGCAAGTTGCAACAAACAAAACATTACTCCATTGAATATAGATAGTAAGTACCTTATACCTTATACCTTATACCTAATAATAAAGTTTCAATTGACAAACATCATATCAAATCCAATTTGTTACAAGCAAGCAGCAAAAAGCATTACCAAACAGGCAAACTTGGCCTTATTTTAGGCCTTACTTTTATCTCCTAAAACAAACTTCAATAATGGTGCAATCTTATCTCAATCAATCTAGATATTATATGTATGTATACCTCCAATTCTTGGAGATCAATCAATGTTCACTTTGTTGGCTTGGATAGTTACCCAGTTGTTGCATTTGCCAGCTTTCATGGGGCGCGATATGCTCGTGGGAAGGTGTAAATTTCTGCAAAATCGATGTTCAAAGAATATAGTATGTTAGTATTCTAACGCACTCTCTTCTATTTGCATTAGTAAGCCTAGAGCGATGTTTAGGTGATTATCTTTTACAAGAAGGGCGTAGAAACAAAAGGCACAAAGTCATGAATAATATCTATACGGAATCTATAATCATATTAGTATTGTATGATGTGTGGATAAACTCGTCAACTTCCCTAAAACGAATGCTCATAACCGAACTTTGTAGTTTGTTGCATTTCAACTACCCAAGTGACAGATATCGAGAGAAATGCAGCAAACTCAGTGGAATAGCCTCACAGAGTTTGTTGCATTTCATCTACCCAAGTGATAGCTTATGGAGAGAAATGCACCAAACTCAGTGGAATAGATAATTTGAAAGTAGTATAAGATAAACATGCAAGATTTGGAAACAAGAACCTCCATTTTTGTCAAAAGCTCTTCCGCGTTGGGGGAAGATACGACTATATCGCGTGCATCTGCTTTGATGAATCCTTCCTTCACACCATTGTCAAAAAGTTGAAGTAAACAGTCATAATAACCATCTACATTCAGAAGGCCCACCTGAAGCAACACCATATAAGTTATAACAAGCTAAATGATGATGAGCAATATCAGTTAGCCGTAACTTTGCGTTTGTGGATGAAATCCCCCAAGAAGGGTTAGAATGGAAGTTTCCGATCCTTGGGAGGTACCAAATAAATGACAATGTGCTTCTACATGCTAAGGGATATAAGCTAAATCAGCATCAAATATACCGGCTTTTTGTGTATTCCAAGTTGAGCCCAGGTTATCATCTCCAGAGTTTCTTCCATTGTACCATACCCTCCTATCAAATATTAAGATCAGTTACACATTTAAGTAAAATACCTCCGCTAAATCTTCTAAGGTTTATAATGTAAGAAATGAACTATTGTTGAGAATACCAGGAAGAGCTATGAAGGCATCGGCTTCTCGAGCCATTTCTGCTTTCCGTTCATGCATGTCTGCACAAACTCTTACTTCCCCAACAGATTCTCCTGATATCTGATCATTTCTTTCACATTAGAGGATTACAACACACACCAGAGTTTTCACAATTTTTCAATTGTTACTTTATTCATTTAGATGATGTTTACAATATAGTGACTTATAAAGTGTCATCACATAGGTTATTATCATCATAGCGTTTGTGGGCAGCAAAGATACAAAAAGTCAACCATTATAACAACACAGTAACAACTAATAATTATGCAACTCTCTGATCTTAATTCCTAACTATCTGGAAATATCAATTGAGTATCCCTTAACACTAACTTACTTTCTCAACAGATTTCCAAATATCTGATCATTCCATTCACCATAGGAAATAACATTAACCGGTAACGGCTTATTTGGTTGTTAGTATTAAAAGGTGGAAATGGTAATTGAAAAATTTGATGTAATGTAGTTGGTGTTGCACCGGCTGCATGATCCGCATTAATATGATATTGTCCGCTTTGGGCTGAGGTCACACAGGTTTTTTGGACATCTTCTCAAAAGGCCTCATACTAAATTGGAGCTAGATCACTTATATGTTTGTTAACACTTGGCAAGATTTGTGATCATACTGGTCCAACTCTAATCATTTTTTTCTTATGACAAAAGACACATATTCGAGAATGAGATATCCATTACTATGGGAATGCCTAACACAAATTATGAAAGTTAAAAATAAAATTCATCCCAAAACAATCATTTAATATCAATAACCAAATGTGCCGTAGTTTCATTTAATATTAGTATTTCAATTGTAACACTATTTCATTTGACAATCCAAAAACAAAGTGGTAAGTGACTTATCAAGTGGAGTCACATAGGTTATTTTCATCATAATGTTTTTGAGCAGCAAAGATACAAAAAGTCAACCACTAAAACATACTACTCTATCTACTCCAGTGAGTTTACTTTCTGATCTTAGTTCCCAACTATCTGGAAACACAGAGTTCATCAAAAGAAAACTTGCACAATTGTATTAATTGAGTATGGTAGGATTCAGTCAACAACACAAAAGTTGGACACAACAAGAAGCCGCAATAAATTTAGCATAATTACCTCATAAGGCATGAGAGCTTTGGGGATGACACTGCATTTTAAGTAAGAACACTCAAATCAAATCAAAGTATTGAAAAGAAAAAAAACTATCCACATTAATATTTTTGTAAACAACAATTGTAAATTGATTAATCAAAGAAGATTTTCTTAATTTACCCCAAAACATGGCAGCCTCCATTAAAGACTCTCCTAGAGATTAAGCCCATTAATCCAACACTTCCACCTCCATAAACCAAATCCATCTTCCTTTTCACCTACAATCCATATTGAGATTAAAGTCATAATAATTCATAACACAAATAATAGAAGTACTTCTTTTAGGCATTTAATCAAACACCAAAACAACACACATTGAAATTTGATTATAATTAAAAATTCATAAGCAAAAACATTAAATAGCATTAAATTCAGAGACCCATTTGTTCAAATCAAGTCAAATATTCATTAATATTTAAAAAGATTCCTTCATTAATATCTATGAAAATACCCATCATTCAAATTAAAAAATTCTTTCACTTCAAAACCCCATTCCTCAACCAAAAAAAAAACGTTTTGATTGAACAAAAATAAATACAAGAGAAGAAAAATTAGGGACAAACCAGTTCATTCCCCAATTCAATGGCAGCGTCACTGAAAACTTGTCTATTACCAGGATTACTCCCACAAAATACACAAACCCTTTTGAATTTAGTTCCTGTATTATTGTCTTCCATTGTAGAAAAGATTGATAGTTTTTAGAAAATTCTCAAATCATAGGCGAGAAAAAATGTAATGGATAACGTAAATTGTATAAAAAGACAAGCCCAACAGAGATTTGTAGATCAACAAAAAGTGGAAATCCCAGAAAGATAACAAAATAGGAGATTTTGGTAGAGGATACGATGGTCTCCAAATATTGTTATAGAAGGATGAGCTTAAAGAAGCAAACAATATCAATACTGATATGGAGAGAAAACTGAAAAGTCTGAGAATGCAGACAGACCTATATATTATTATGTCCCCTCTCAAATACTCAATTGTTATGAGTTGCAAGGATAACGAAACAAAGCAAATTTTCCATTCCTTCTATAGTATTTGTTGTACTTTTTTTTTATCATCTATTTTATTATAATTACTATATTATCAAATATTAGTCAAATATTTTTTCCAAATTCTTACGGTTTTGTCTTGAGACATGTCTTATACTTGGATTGAATACTTTAATAATAAAAACTTTTAGCATAATTGACCTTTTATAGGAACTTGTCTCACGTTGACACAATCTCATGTATTTTTGTTCTACTTCCTCTCTGTTTTTACAATATCTAATGCACGATTTTAATCATTAATATCTTAAATTCATATGATAAAAAATCTAAAAAGTTAATATCATGAAAATATGCATCAAGTCGAATCAAACAAGATCACACTTGATTATGTTTTACATCATACATGGAAAAATATATATCAAATAAGATCAGTTGATGAACAGTAGTTGCTACATGAACTATAACAACTATTAAAATTCGAACGAAGTATTTAGAAATAGAAATGATATTTTTACTATTAATTAATTATTTTTTTTTAATATTTATGTCTAAGTTAAAATGATAAAGTTAAAATGATAAGTATATTATGGAATAGAGAGAATATATAGAGGATGGAGAATGAGAGGAAAAGTTGATGAGTGGTACTAATGAGTAATGAGTAATAATTAGTAATAACTAATGAGGGGTTTTATGTAATCATGAGTTATGACTCATGAGTGATGAGAGAATGGAAAGTAAAAGGATATACTATCCCATCAATGCTTCAAGTGGGCCATACAGGTTTTCAATTTCCATAATCAACCGCGTTACATGTCATTTCATTTACTATAAAAAAAACAAGTGAAATAAGAAGAGAAATTCTATATATAAAACGTCATGGTAATTCAAAAAAATAAATAAAACGTTTTAAGGTGAGACTCATACAAGAATGTGTAATTCTTATTACTTCTTTTTATTTTACATCAAAAAAATATTAATTGTTATATAAAAAAGAAATAGATGTTGATAATAAATGTAAAGCTAAAACTAAATTGTGTAAATGAAATTAAAAAAAATTAAAATAAAATAATCAAATTAAAACAAGTGATAGATAATAGTCCATAAATAAAATGGATGCAAAATAAGTAAAACAAATCAAAATAACAAATGTTATTTAATTTTTCTTGTCTTATTTTTTAATTTAATTGTCATTCCATTAAATTTTACCTATTAGCTATTGCTTTATGTGCAACACAAAAGAAATAAAAAAATATTAATAATTTCAACTTTCACCCATTATTGAGACAACGCCTCTCTTGAGAGACCGTCTTTATAAGAGACGGCTCTTCAGGCCTAGACCCAACATTTAAAAAAAAGAAAAAACTTGAAAATTGACGCGCACGTTTGACCTTATTTGGAGTTGGTGTAATAATCTATTAAAGTTGTTATTTTGAGTTGGTGTTATAACTTATTAAAATTGTCATTATAACCTATTTGGAGATACCAACTTTAATAGATTATAATACCAACTCTATTAGGTTATAGTAACAATTTTAATAGGTTATAACACCAACTCTAAATAGGATTACACAACGCTCGTTTTTCTGGCAGTTGTTTTTCTAAGTTATAATGAGCCGGCCCATTTAAGACGCGTCTCAGACGGTCTCAAGTAAGAATTTGTGTTATTGAAAATAATTCTAATTTTTAGCTATTTCTAAATAATCTTAGTCTTTTTTTTTCTTGCCTTATCCATGTTTATTGGTTAATCAGTGCAGGTAACTCTAATTTAAAATCTATTTTTAGGGTTCCCTTTATTCACTTAGGGATGTTTGGCACAAAAAAATAAAATTTATTAGACTTTGAAGAATAAAACTCTCATTCTAACATGTTAGGGACATGGGAGAAAAGGTGAAAATAAAATTCTCACTAATTACCATCCTTCTTTCAAAACTTAATTTTTAGAGACTTTAAATTTTTTATACTTATTTCTTATTCTCATTGCCTTAAAACAAAAAAAACTTAAAACTCATTTTTAAAACAAAGTCTCCTTCCCTTCAAACAAAAAAAACTTAAAAACTTTTTTTTAAAACAAAGTCTCATACCCCTTAGGCCTTAACCCCATTAATCCCTATTTACTTCTCAAACCATTAATCCCTTTCTGAAATCTTTTTTTATGTATCTTAGAGGAATAGTATCTGTGTTCTTCTTCCATCAATCAATCCGCCATTGCAGCTTCGTCGTCCTTTCATCTCCAATTGACACCACGCGCGGTTCTTCAATTTCTTCAATGGTAAGTAAATTTCTCTTTTTTTGGTATTTTTTGTTGTTAAAATGAAATTAGGTTATGGTCTGTTCGAAAATCCATTTTATAATAGTGTGTTGATTGCTATTTGTTTAGGGTACTGAATTTGATAATATCATACTAAAATTCTGGTTTGGGGGTACTTGTGTGGACAATTTATGACCTTATCAATCGACCCAGATTTGATTCCATGGTTTGATTTGGAAGATTTAGTGGCTAGTTGAATTGGTGTCACATATGCTCAACATTTGATTTGAGGGTGGTTTGAAAAGGGTAAATGATGACGATAGTGTAATGATGATAGATTCCTGAGCAGTATGAAGATGTTGTGAGACCAGATCTGGGTATAAATGAGATTTAATTTGAGGGTGGTTTGAAAAGGGTAAATGAGGACTTGTTCTTTGTGATGTATGTACAACCACAAGATCAATGGCATCTTCAGATATTTGCTCAACTGATGCTTCCATTTCAAATGCACCTAAGATCAATGGATTAGTTAAGCAATGGCTTCAATATGTGTATTGTAATGGCCTCATTTTTGTGTACTGTAATGGCCTTTAATGTTATGCAAAAGCCTTGTAATGGCCACCATTTTGTGAACTTTCCTTGGAAAACAGTGATCATTGTATTATGGGTTAATATCCAGGCAACAATGCCATGAACAACTAATCCATTGTATGATGTTGCAATGTATTTTTCTATGTTTTCTTTATACTTGCAACCATCCTCATATTATAAATCATAATAAGTGTGTCAATTCCCCTTTTAATGTGCTAATATCTTTAGTTATATAAGTAAATTATTAAAAGTTAATCGGATAAATCTAACAAGATTTCATATGACTAAATATTTTGTTAAAGATTATTTCTTTGTTTCTTTAAGACTCATACTAATAGTCATGTTGTAAAGAAAAATGTTATTGTTAGTAGCAATCTCAAAGCAACATATGGAATGGAGTATTCATCAGTGAAAGTCAAAGCAACTCATGTATTGCAAGTAAAAAGAAATAGAGGATACTTTATTAATTTAATACTCCTCCTTTGTGTTCGAAAGAAGTGTAAAATGTGGAGTATTTTATTTTTGTGGTTGTGTTAGGAGAGAATAAGACAAAATATTAAACTGTGTAAATATGACAAAAGTAGAGATTATATATATGGATAAACATGTTGGGTAGCTTCTAAAATGAAAATGATGTAAATTTAGTAAAATAAATCAAAATAAAAATTGTTACAAACTCAAAAGGAGTAATTAATACTCCATGTTTGAGCATATACTAAACAATTAATTGATGAATCTGGATTATTGAGCATTTAATTACTTTTGGAGTTTGAAGTAGTTGTACATATCACAATCTTTGTTCAAGGTGTTGCTAAACTTTATTTTTGAGTATATGGTAAAATAAGGAGAGGCAGTAAAAGTCAAATTTATGACATTACCTAATAAATAATAGCTACTCTAATTGATATAAGATTCAATTATTTTTAGCAAAACTTACTTCCATAGACATTAAATTGAACTAAGTGTTGAACAAATTTTTTATTTCTTTTTGCAATAAAAAGATTCAAATAAAGGTTGAAAATTATGGGTTGTCACAATGATTTAAGGATTTCCCTTCCTACTTGGAATAAAAAATTTCATACATAACCTCTTCATTTGCATGCAATTCAATATAACAAGGTGGCATGCACACTCATGCATACTTAGTAGGGATGCAAACGGGGAGGGGTGGGGATTGGAATTCCCATCCCCATCCCCATCCCCATCTGTTAATGCAATACTCATTTTCGTTCCCATCCCCACGGCGGGTATAATTTTTTTCCCCGTCTCCTTCCCGATGGGTTTGTACCTAAAACCATCCTCGCCCCACCACCCATCTGGGTATCCATCACCGTCTAATACCCATTTTTCCCGCCCCACCACCCGTCGAATCCCCGCTTAATACCCATCTGTGCCACATCTTTATATTCAATCATTTGAGCCTTAAAACCCATAATACATATCCAAACTCCAAAGTCTCAAACAAACACACATCCAAAGTCTCAAACAATTACATATCCAAAGTCTCGAACAAACACATATCGAAAGTCTCAAACAAACACATAACCAAAGTCTCAAACAAATATACATGTCTAAAACAAAAGTATTTCAACATCAACTCAAAATCATCCAAAGTAAATCAATCCAGAATAATCTAATCAATATCCAATTCCATTTCGCATTCTTCTTCCAACTCTCAACCAATTTTAGCAAAATTCTTGTCCTTGAATTCTCCACAACCTGCAAATACAAATCGTTTTATAACCAAAATTTATCAATGCATAAAAATTACACAATATTGATAGGATTAATACTTACTTTTGAGGGCAGCCCAAATCCAATTTTGAGAACACATTAAAGCTTCAACGGCTTAAGGTAGTAGTCGATTACGATAAGGATCAAGAACTCTACCACTTGTGCTAAAAGCTGATCCGGATGGAAGAAGGAATACTCAAAATATCCCGTGCTACTTGTTGAAGAACGGGGTATGTGCTTCCATTTGTTTTCCACCAATTTAGAATATCAAAATTATCTTCAAGTGGTATGTTAGCATTTTCCAAATACTTATCCAAATCAGATTTTTCATAAGTTTGATTTTTGTCTCGCTCTAGAAATTGTGCAAACTCTTCCATACCAACATCATCACAAGAACTCCCACCACTTGCTAAATTGGAAGGTAGTTGCCTCTTACTTTGAGTATTCTCACTCCTAGACTCATATTCATCAACTAATCTCCTTAATAGATTGCTAATTCTGCTAACCTCTCTATCATACTCATATTTATCAAATATCTTTGCAAAATAAAATCGTATAAGAGCCATTTTATACCTAGGATCAAGTATAGTTGCAACTCCCATCAAACCATTCATACTATCCCAATATTTCTTATATTTCTCTAACATTACTTTCGCCATCTTTACCACATAATCATATAAAGACGGGATTTCAGAAATCAGAAGGCCCAACTTAGATTTAGGCATTTAACCAAATTTAGGGTTTTGAAAATAATTTTTTTTTTTTAAATATAAACCGGAGTTTCTCAAAATTTGAAAATAAATTCAGGATTTCCCAAAATTTGAAAAAAAAATTTTGAAAAAAAATTTAGAGTTTTCCAAAATTTGTACATATCTTGAGACGGGGCGGGCCGGGGCGGGGATGGGGCGGGTATCACCTAAAACCCATCCCATCCCCGTGGTGGGTATAAATTTTATACCCGTATCCGCCCCATGACCCATCAAACCGGGACCCATCCCCGCCCCGCCTGCATCCCTAATACTTAGCATAGATGGAATGAAAAAATAGTTAAATGAGAAAAGACAATAAAAGAAAAGAGTATCATAGTTAATGTAAGCAAACTGAAACAACAAAAAAATACAGCAAAATCCGAGAACGAAATATTTTAAAACGAATCTCATCTTAATCTAAGCGGCTCTCTCGTCTC
This sequence comes from Amaranthus tricolor, assembly GCF_026212465.1. Classification (NCBI taxonomy): domain Eukaryota; kingdom Viridiplantae; phylum Streptophyta; class Magnoliopsida; order Caryophyllales; family Amaranthaceae; genus Amaranthus; species Amaranthus tricolor. The sequence goes on along the minus strand of NC_080063.1, from coordinate 13,869,919 downwards.
TAGCAAGAACAATATTTTAAAACAATTAATGTAAGCAATCTATGAGTCATATGATGATATTATACAGATTTGGACGTTGTATCGATCAGTTGACTATTTTCATGCCAATTTTTTAATGAATTGTCACATGTAAGAACAAGATCTTACAACAACTTATAGCCAACATAAACAATCACGACAATGAAGTTAATAATCATCAATACTATCATAGTTCTCACATGGAAATTAATGGGAATTCAGATGTGATATTGAGACATGCTAAACAAAGGATTCTGAGCCAAGGATCCGAAATGTGAGATTTTAAAAACAGCCTTTAAAGATGGTAAACCTGCCAAGACAAAGACGAGAATTGAACCGCAATAACAATGACGCAAAATTAAGACCATAGTACATGTTAAGGAAGGATCTTCATACATGTGAAATGTCGAGACTAATACTGGAATATACAAGTTTGTCCATTGTTCAAGATTTCTCCTTTGTGGTAGACGTTAACAAATGATGCAAAGTGTTTGTATGAATTACGGCACAAGGGTTCGGATCCCTAGTTCGGATTGATTCCGTTTGCTTGGCACTGAAGCTCTTATCCAACCCACTTCGACCGGACCGTTTCGCTGACCCTGGAAGGAAACGCACCAGCCTAGTAGAGCTTACCAACAGAATCACTCCTAAAATTATAAGTAACCTGCAAATGGACGTTGTAATGTTAAAAAGGGTCAGGACCGAAGGTCAAAAGCAAAGGAAAGGCGATGTCAGAAGGAGATCGACCAAAGAGAAGACAAGTGATGATGGGATCTAATTTTCATTTACTAGGATATAACTCAGTAAGAGGATAATAATGGAGGGTCACCATTGAGGGAGGCTAACTTGAGAATGGTCATGTGTTTTTTCTTCAATTTTTGGGCAAAGAAATCAAATTAAAGAAACAATTGAATTAAAGTCTGCACCCTTTTTAAAGGTTCCTGAAAAAGATTTTTGGACAATAGTGAATGCTCACCATGAATGAAAGCTGGTCCTGAGAAACGTCGGGTGATGTTTCATTAATTTTTGAACAAAAAAGAGAAATAAAATTTAACCTGTTACTTAGGTAAGTCGTAAAACCAAACAATGAAAAACGAATCCCAAGATTCAACCTAGCGAATGCAATTCGCAAAGTTCAATGGCATAGGAAAGAGCTCAACTAAAACAATTTTTTCCTTACCTTTTCTTTTCGCCAAAATTTCACCATTAAAATAATTAAGAAATTATTTTATTCAAGTTATGGAAAAAAAGTATGCTTCCATCGAAAACATTTGTGAAATTACAACCCATAAAATATGTTATTTAGCAAATTACTAACCACTAATTTCATTTTTTATTTTTGTAAATTACAAATAGCACAAATTGTTTCTTCTTTTGCAAATTGCTAGCTTCGTGTCACATAAAGCTCACTTGTAATGCTAAACTTTCAAAAAATTTATTGCGATTTCTGTGAAATGTAAAAGGTCAAGTTATTGCATGGGGTACCAATATTCAAAAAAATGGATATAGGTTAGTAATTTACCAAAATATAAGTATATGTAAAATCATGGGTAGTAGTTTGCCACCCAAATTTAACAGATAATAGTTTAAAAATTAATACCATGGTTTTTTTTAACAGTGTTTCACCAATATATTTCGAAAAAGAAAATGATGGACAACGACCACAAAAAGTGAATGCTATGCTTTACCGTTGAACAAATTCCACATACATCAAAAGCTGCAGAAAGATGAAAAAATAAAAAGTTCTCAAACCAAAGATCTTCACAGGACCAGCAAAGTGATTCTGGATGCTAAATGAATTTGCATCTACTGTGTATAAAGTTAAACTTGTAACCCTCAAAGGTAGGCAAGGTAACTTTTAGTGCAAATTGGTGGTTCCCAGCCACATAATGGACCAATTGACCAAACAGTACAAAACAAACACAAAGTATCAACACTTATCCCCCATATCTCACAAGGTCGAGTGACCTGAATATATTCTAGACAATCAATCAAGATGTGGTGGTCTTACTAAAGCTGACTTTGTCACATGTCATTATTGATTCATTAATGGCCATAGATATGAGACGTAAACAACTAATAAGATGGATAAAAGAATTACCATCCAAGTAACAGTAAGAGGCGAGCTCCAGGAGCTGTAGGCAAGTGCTCACCCAAGGCAAACATGCCTGCAAGTACGCCAGTCACAATTGATGCTACAGCAGCACATGTTGAAACCACAATAGCCCTCCCGTGCTTCAAACCCCTAGTCTGTATCAAACATATCGTTAAATTGAAGAATCAAACAAAAACAAAATAAACAATTCTTCCCATTTCCCCAAGGAAAGTCTAAACTAGCGATAGTACGGAGATAGTTTTACAAGCCAAACAAGTACCATGGCACATTATTAAAGCTATGAAATGCCAAATGGGGAAAGATAACTTAAGGTAACTTCTAGGAAGAATATAATCAGGCATTAATTTAAAATGGTAACGACATAAAATGAATTTCAATGTCAAACTTTCATCAAAGGGGAGAAAAAACACCTCCTGAAGATGTTAAGAAGTGCAGAAAACTGATTACAAAGAAAATAAAGAATGCCATTTGAAGATAAGGAAGTAGTATTTGAAAAGTTTTCTCTGAAGGTTCAATTCTGGGGGTACCTGGTACACAAATCCTGTGCCACTGCAGCATATACTTATTGCTACACTAAGCGGAAGAACCATTGTTGAAAACCCCTGCTCCAAAAGTATAAATCCGAGTTTTGATATGACAGACGCCATCCTGCAGTAATACTCCTATGAAGATCAGCATTCACTACCAGCATTTACATTGAAAAATGGCATAGAAAGTAGATCATCACTATATTTTATTATTCGCATAGCACAAAAAAATTCATGTTAGTTCTAAAAAAAGGATCAAGTAAAACATTGCGAAAGACAACTTGGAAAATCGGTGGAAAAAGGCAAGAAGAGGAAAGTTAAATTCTGCAAACAATGGAAAATTGTAGAGAAATGTTAGGTATACCCAAACAGAATTCCAGACTCCAGCCCGTAAATTATTTCTTCAACAACTTCTGATTGCATCTACAGCAGGAAATTACAAAAACGACAATTGAAAAATCTACAGGACAGATTTTAAGGTTAAACAGAAAGGCAGGGTCAGGCAATAAGATTCAAATAACAATACCAATTCTTGCTCTCTTCGTTGCCGTCTGTAAATACGAAGCCATCCATTCAAAATTATCTGCAAGCAACATAGTCTCAAACAATCAGATCTTACCTACACACACAGAAAACACACACACAAAGCCATTGTGATATAAATTGACTGTAAGAAATAAAAAATATCTATTTGCCAACTATTTTTTAAATGGGGTTTGTGTGGCTACTAACAGTAAAAATACAAATTGTGATTGCCGCCACTTACACTACTTTGTCTCAAATGTTGCGAGTTACAACCCTGAAACTCTTCACCAGATTAGAGAGGTTCTTATCAATCTATGCTCATGTGAACTGTAAGATGGCATTAGATCTGTCAATACAATTGGTAGGATAGATTTCGAGTCGTTTTCGAGTTTGCACCAATTCCGACCTTGTGAGTTCGGTCGCGTTAGATTCAGGTCGGGATCAGGTCAACCCAATGGGTATAAGACTTATAGGTTTTTTCTATCATTATTCATTACATTTAAAAAATATATAAATACCAATTTTTTGTTTTCGTAGAAAAATATATATATGTAAAAAAATCAATATACCAAATTTAGGGCTACAACAAAAAAAGTTGAATCAAATTTAAAGTTGACAAAAACACAGTGGACCCCCAACTAAAAATGATGACACGGAACTAAAAATGCTGACGTGAACCGAAAACGTGTCAAAACAATCGTGTTTGATTTCGGATGTGTTTGATCCTCTTTTTGGTTTTTTTGGTCGGATCATTTTCGGGTCACTGGTTGAATTCCAGGTTATAACGCACTACTTTCCAGTCAGGTTCTGAGTCAATTTCGGATCGGGTCAAAAATTTGACATGTCTAGACGGCATCATCATATAAATTATAATTCCCTAACTATTTTAAAAAATTAACAGGATATACATAAGAAATCAAAAGGGGAATTAGTAAGCAATAAATAACACCAATTGATGTGTGTGTTTGTCATAAATTTTGCAATTGATACCATTTTAGGAACTGCATCTAATAATTGTATAGTACTTATAGCTACAATTATATATTTATCCTTTATTTAAAAGCAAAAACGTATTACTTCTCTTTTACTCTCTCCTATTACTATTTTCTCCTCACTCATTTACCAGCTACAGTACACACCCTGCTAATTTCTTATTCATGTTTACACTCTCTGTTCATTGAGTCAAGAATTCACTTCCATGAAAGTGTAATCACTTATCACCTCCTTCACTTCACAATATAGCGGCTCTTGGTAGTTTAGGTAGTTCAGGCTGCAGTCCTTCATCTTTTGGTTCAAATATTTATCCTAAATCAAGGATCATAATTGTTGATTTTGGGGTTTCATTTGTTATAGCTACCGTCAATTTAGAGTGGAAAATTTGGGTTTTTAGTGGCATAGTAGAAGTTGTGCTATTCTTTTTGTTTGGATAAGAGGAATGAAGAAAAAGGGGAGAAGAATTAGTACCCTCATTTAGAAAAGGGTAGGGAGAAGGAAGGGGAGAAGAGAGCAATACGGGAGAGATTGAAGGGAAAACAGAGCTTGAACTTCCCCAACCTTTCTGTCCACTCTCCTTCCCATTCATTCAATCATGTTGTCCAAACAAACAAAAAAAATCCAATGAAGAATAATAAATTAGACAAATGTATTGCTAAAAATCATAAACTTAAGAAATTAGTAAGCAAAACAAAAAGATGTAAAGGTTATCAACACCAATGGTGATTTAACAAGTCCTCTTTGGCGGTCAAGTATCTAAATGATGGTGCAATGAGAAATGTATCAGATGCTCTAGCAGCACTTTATCATGATTTAACAAAGGTTTTGTATTGCAAGTACTAAAAGAGAAGGCAGAAGAGAAATTATGTCCAAAGAGAAATGAATGAGAAGCCATAGCAGAAATTATGTCCAAAAATCTGACATAACAGACCTGTCCGAGACTCAATCCACCTGATGTGTTTTTTAAAATCTGAAAACTTTTGAGTTGCAAATTAATATTTTGGAGTTATGATCAACTATTTTACTCAAAATTTAAGATTTGGGTTAACATTCCAGAGTTAAGAGCTGAAAACTTTTTTAATCCACTAACATAAAAAGTAATATTCAAATTTTAACAAAAGATTTCAATTAAGTTTTCTAGATGTCAAACAACGATAAGAATAAAAAAAAAATAATAAACTTTCAACGTGTTGGTAGATCTCCCGAAACCGACCAAGTCAATTGGTGGCAGACAAGTGTAGGATACAGATAAGCTAAGAACATGGTTTAGCATACATAAATTGCAAACATGTATAAGTTTCATGTTTAATAGCATGTTTTGAAAGCAACCATACTAGAAGAGTAGAAACCATTGTATCAGCTAAGAAAGTTGTAAACAAATTCAGCTACGTTAAAAGCCAAGTATTTGACAAACTTGTTCAGATGCTTCAGGGAGGAAACAAACAGTATTGAAAAGAAGAATTGAGATAGTATCAGTTAGTGCACAGAGCAAGGTACCTACAAACATGATGACTACAACAAAGGCGAGAAAAGGAAGATGGAAGATAGAGATAGGAGAAGTCTGCTGATCTTCACCTCCAGCACCAATTCCTGCAAGAATAAGCTTATTTAACATGTATGAATGTATTACAATACATCAGCAACGTTAAATCTTTAAACTCAACATAGGGGATAGATCACATAGATCAAAACAAAATCAACATAGATTTTCGGTAATAAGGATTACACTATTTTTGACCAATTTGATATTAATCTATAACTAAAAAAAATAACGTCAATGATCATTCACATATATTGTCCTCATTTCATTCATATCCATTGTCATATACTCATGAATCTCAATTCCTAATTATTTTTCACTCATGTTACCCTCGTCATTTTTGGTTAATCTCTTCCTCCTTTAATCTTCTCAAAGTTCCAAGTATAGTGCAAAATATCGCCCGCATCACAACACTTGTATTGTAAAAGTTTTAAGGTTACTTTTAAGAAGTTTTTTCATGTCTTCATTTTAAATTTTATTGTTAACTTATGCATCTTAATTACCCATTTCCCTACAATAATCAATCATCTCTTTTGAAAACCTAACATTTTGAACTATATTCTTACCATATAGTGTTGTCGGTCTAATGACACACATAAATTTCACCTCAATACAGCTTATATTGAGAGTCGATACAGCTATACCCTTTAAAAAAACATAATTCCTCCCAAAAGAAAGGGTTCCACTCCCAACTTCACATAACTTCACTATGTAAAGGGTCCAAGTGAAAATGACTGCTCAAAATACAGTTTATGTAGACTTACATTACCTATTGTGCCAATTCCAGCCAGTGCAATTCCCATCCAATCTAGAACATTCATTAGCTCCTTCAAGTAAAAGTGAGAGAAAATGGAAAGTATAGCAAGTCCGCAACCAGAAATAGGTTGAATAACAGAGACCTGAGATGATTAAAAGTGATTTATAAGTTGGTTCCAAAGGACAGTATGCATGAACATTATCTAGTACAAAGCATAAGGAAGTTTTTTTAGAAAGAAATTTTTTGAATTAACTGAACATATAATATAATAAAAATTTTGCAGCAAGTGCTAGATACCAAGTTGGCAATATAAAATCCATGGAAAGATGACAAAAAAGGCCTACAAAATCTCATTAGCACTTGGCGTGAACAGTAAGCAAAAGGCAACTACTAAAATTTACTGAAATTTCAATGTAATGTACTCTATGGACTATGTGCTTCCTCTATCTTGTAATACTAGTTGCAATATATCCCTTTCTATGAAATTCCTTACAATCACAATTCACAACATTTTGTCAGATGGTATACTTTTTTGAAGAAAAACTTCCCCCTTGTCCCTTGTATTTATAATATTTGGATTGAAGTGGGAAGCATATCCTCACTTAACCACATGGCAATTTTCTCTGATTAATGCTAAATCATCATTTTTTATGTGCTACTAGCTGTATTTCAACTATAAAAAGACAAAAATTGTACAAAAGAAATTGAATGAATAATCAACCTTTACTACAAAATAATATAACCCATTCGTCTCCACAATGTTGCACTTGTTTCTATTTTGGATTATCCTTAAAAAATCGACCTATTCCCTTTTTGCAAATATTTGCTCTCACACCCATATACTAGCATTCAAAGACAAAGTCCAACACATCCTTGTTAGCTTGAGAGTACACCAAATTTAATTATCAATTTCCATAAAATTGGCACCGTCTATGGGGGATTATGGTATATTCTAGTTTCTACGATTGTTTCCAATTTTTACACTATGAGGGACTATGGTGTTCATAGTCAGTTTCCTATGACTCCATTACATCTAATTTCAAACACCTACTAAGTACTAACCCATGGCAGGTGGGTATGGGGCTGGGCGGGTGGATAAGACCTCATACCCACCACCTACCCACTACCCATGGCGGGTAGGACCATAGTGTAAAAACAAGGCAACATCGCATCATGTCAACCGCAATGTAAAGGTTTTTTAGAACGAACCGAGATTTCCCGCGTGGTAAAGGTGTAAAAAAACTGTGTTTTGGACCCTATCAAGGGATATCTTTAGGTTTTGACCAATATTTAAATGTGATGATAAATGCATCACTCCCGTTACCGCATCACCGTTTTGTTATCGTAATCGCGACCGTTACCGCATTTTTACTCTATGGGCAGGACTTTTCATACCCATACTCAACCACTACCCACTAAAATCATACCCATACCCGGATGCGGTGCGAGACCCGTATAATTATACCCATTTGTCATCCCAACTAAAATACTCAAAAAAAACATTAATGTACTTTTTCTTCATCATTTTCAAAGGTGGGTAAAAATATAGCCATTTTTTCTCTCCTAATGAAATGAATCCGTACAAAACTTCTCTGAAGAATCCTTAGTTTCACTCTATAAGCAAAAGTTCATAGTGCACTTAGCGAGTGATTTGGGAGCCCAATCAACAATTTCTCGCGTCTTTCGGTTCCCAAGTAAAGGCTCTTAGAAAATGGGCGTTTGATTCAATAATTTCTCCGAGCAAATTGGTCCCTAGTATTAATTTTCATCTAGGAATAGGCACCCAGAAATTGCGTCTCCTATAATAAGATAGTAAATATGGGAAAACCCTTCAGCAGATAACGACTTCTTCATTGTTGTGGCCGCATTTTCGAATTTGGACTTTCGGTTGTACATGTCCTTAGAAGGAGATTGATTGCGCATTCTGATATCATGAAAGATTAAATAGATACCAATATACTCTAAAAAGTACTGCTCCAAGGTCTTATGCTTGGTACCGTGTGAAATAGAGTATTCTTTTTGTTACAAATACAAAGCACTCTCCAATGCCAAGAAAGTGAAGCCTTAATAAATGAAGCATGTGATATGAGGTGATGTGTCATAAAGCATGTTAATCACAAACAATTGAAGCATGAGATGCATGTGTCAATAAACAAAAAAAAGGAAGGAATCCTCCAATATGGAAGTCGTTTGAGAAAGTGGATCGTGGATAAGGGACATCGATAGTCGATAGGCCATATATGAGTACCCTATTGCAAAGAGTACCCAATTTAAGAGTATGTAATTGGCGAGTACATGATTGGTGAGTACCTGATTGGCGAGCACTATAAGACTACTTTTCAAACAATGATCGTACAGCTTGCGGTTGGCACACAGTGAATTGAGCTAAGAAAATTTATATATCGTATAAATGTTGCTTATATCATTGCTTTATATTTTATTGGATGACGTAACATATGGCATGAAGTGAATTTAAGTCTAGAAGTATACATCCATTAACTTAATCCCTAAAGCATATTGATATGGGGCATGCATAGGCTTGACCTCCATTTGGAGATAATTAAGATATAGATATTTATCTTTTTGAAGTCACACAGGCATGAAGGATGGGATCAAGACTCTAATCCAAAACCGGTACTAGGTAAAAATTGATACAGAGTCAAACCGGTACTTACTGACACCATGAAATCCAATGCTAAGACGTAGTAAAACCACCCCAAACTAGGAAAAATCAAAACCTATACACAGGGACTTAAGTTCTAGAGCAAGACCCACGAAACAAGAGTACAGGACTAGACAAAGTGTCCTAGGGAAGCCTAGGATTCAGACTTCCAAACCCATCAACTATAGTCTTGCGTCTAGTGAAAAATTTGTTTGTACATAAAATAATAGCCCTATTTTATATGTTTGGGCTGAGTCCAAAGAACATAAAGGCCCATTAAGGTTAAACCCATGTCTCATTATATATACACCCTTAAAGGATTGTACCATGGTAACTGCTATTTTGCCTCTCAAAGGCAATATCACCACTTCTCTTTCTAAACACTATATCACTGCATATATAGGTACTAACTTGAGCGTTAAAGGCACCATCCCTCAAGGCAACCCCAGGGTTTTTAAAGTTTTCTTGCATGAATCTCATAATGTTCGTCCTAACATCATATAATAGCCATTAATGCCACCAAGGTATCCTCTTATATGTTTGTTTCTATTTTTTAACAAGAACATGATGAAGTGATTATTTACGCCAATTATCAATATCATAGTATCTTTGGGCATTGATAAAAATAAAGAGTGTTTGGCAATTGGTTTTTTCCTTGGCGTTTAGCTTTTGGCTTTGAGTTGATCAAATAGTCAAAAAAATGTTTAGTAAATGACTTTTAAGTCAATTAAAAAGTTGGTTTTAAAGCCAAAACCAAAACCAAAAAATTACTAGGACTAGTTTTTAAATTGACATTTAGCTTTTGTTCAGATCAACAACCCAACAAGGCAACAACATCTTTAGCCAACACTTATTTGCCAAACAGACCCAACAATTGCTATAATTAACAACTTACCGGAGCAAGAGATAATGCCCTCAACATCAAAAGTGCACCACCAATATCCATCAAAAATCCTGTGACCCAACGTTTATTGAATGCATAGGTCCTAATCACCTACAAGCATAGACAAGGTAAATAAAGAGTAAGACCAAAATTGATTGAGCCATGACTACAAGGATGTATTCTCAAGTCACATTTTAATCAAACATGGAAAATCAAAAAATACTAGATTAGGGAATGAAAAAGCATTTTTCTTGGTGGGAGCTATAAGAGAAAGGCACATGAAAATTTGATGCAAAGCGCATTGCTGATGCTTATTCTAGGATCAACATTCTTTGAGTGTTTAAAAGTAGAGGGCACGTTTAGTCAAAACAATACTTTCTCATATCATTTATTACCATATCAGTAACACAAAGCGACATCAAAGATGAAACCAAAAAAAATTAAACTCTATATCAATCTAAGCATGATGATAGCACGTTAAAGGACAAAAAATTACACTCTAACACCCTCCCGAAGAATTTAGAGTTTTCGGTTTGTTAGTAGTAATGATTATGAAGAGAAAGGTTCCCATTGGATCAAATAAGTTTTCAAACTTACTTTCTAAGGCATGCTTACAATAGAATTATTAAAAAACATAGTGATATGAGATAATATAAGATGGATAATAAGTCATGAAGGAGGTAATTGAAAGAGGAAGAAGCATCAGGGATTCTTATTCTTCATTTGATATTAATAAATAGTAGATTATGAATTTGATCAAATGATGAGTAGATAATACAAGGGTGAGATTGCAAATTCTCCATGAAGCCACATTTCATCATATTTTGGCTATGGGTTATAGATTTAGAACTATAGTCTAATGGCTCATTAGAAATGGTTTGCGATTTGGCGTTAGAGTAATGGCATATAGATAATACTATTATATTTCCTCAATGGAGATAATTGGTTATCAGATGAAGCATAACACACACTACAGCGAGCACACAGATTTATAACTCATTACACAGGGACTGAGATGCACAAATCACATGGGAGAAGTCTCAATAAGAACCCTAATGGCATGGTAATGAAACAATCCATGGTGTCACTTTTCACGAAATTTACCATGTCATTCCCATGGTATAATACTTTGATCACAAAATATTTTCTTTTTCACAATTATATATTACATCATAACACCACATTTAAAATGATAATACATTGAGATAAATCTTATGAAGAAAATGAGATAATTGAAGTATAACAACCATGAAAATTAGGTTCGTCAAAAGATTTTTCCCACAAAAATTACACCATATAATCATTCCCACCATTTAATGCAAATTCTATTTATTAAAAACTTAATTAGAAGATTTTAATTGAGAAACGAAAAAACACATTATCAAATCAATCTCTGATTATCACGGACAAAGATTAAACTAAAGCCCTAAGACTAGATTCAATCCCAAAAAAACAAAAACAAAAAAAAAAAAAAAAAAAAAAAAAAAAAACTAATAATATCTATACAAATATAACCAATTTGAATCCAAAATTGATTAAATGAACCAACCAAATAGAAATATCAGAATTCATAACAACAATGTTGAAAATGTAGAGACAATAAAGACATTCATATCAAAGTAAAAACCTTGAGCTTGAAAGAGAGAGGGGGTAGAATGAGGGTGCCTTTCTTCTGCAAGACTTTTCCGATGTTGTTTCCGGCCGTTGCCGCTAAGGTAAGAAGCACAGCTTCCCACATCTCTCTCTCTCCCTTTGTGTTCTCTCTCTACGAATGAATTTCTCTCTCCTCTGCAGATGGAGATGGTAGATGGGGCGGTGTGTTTGTTTAATGATGTCGTGTGAAGCTGAACAAGGGAGTATAAGACTGTTACGGGAATGGACGTGTCACAGCTAATTTGATGAAATGTCTTTTTCTTTTGCACTGATACTTATCTCTAATTGAGCCGACTCATTATATATTTTTTTAAAAGTTGTAATTAGTTATTAAAAAGATGTAAGTAGACATTTAAGATATTAAAAATAGATTTAGGACCAACTCTAGATATTTTGGGGCTTGGGCGAAATAACACATTAGGGCCTTTTTCCTTTGTAATTCATCAATTATATGGATCATTCTACAACCATTAACTTTGTTTTTTTGACACAGGGCCCTGGGAGACGGCCCCTCTTGCCCACCCCTAGGGTCGGCCCTGACTGTAGATATTACGAATACGATAAGTAAACATTAAGAATAATGTAAATAGGCATTAAGAATACGATAATTATACATTAAACTTTAATGGGCTAAGCTTAAGACATGTCTCTCAAAGAGACGGTATCTCAAGAGACTAGCGGTTTCTTTTGTTACTCGGTTGCTCGCTATCCTTCCAAAACTTCAGCTAATACTTCGTCTCATTCATTTAGCTCTATTAATAAAAGGGAGATTAAAAAATTGGATATTTATAAATAGGAGTACAAATTAAAATAGGAGTAGAAAAAATAACAAATTGAGTAAGACTAAGAGTAAACACAACTTACTACTCAAAGGCACCTCCTTTAACTCATATAGGGATGACATGCACTTAAAATTTAGGAAAAATTACCCTGAATAATACAAACTTTCACTGATTTTCCTACAATAATACGAACTTTCAATTAACCATGAATAATACGAACTTTGATACATATTTCCCGCTGGCATACCATTTTACCTGTTACCGGTAAACTCATTCATTCCTTTAAAATTTTTTTTTTGGCTAATAAAACTAAGTAAGAAAAATTATCATGAATAATACGAACTTTCACTGATTTTCCTACAATAATACGAACTTTCAATTAACTATAAATAAAATACGAACTTTGATACATATTTCCCGCTAGCATAATGAAGAAATGGGGAATTTACCGTTTCTCCAGGTAAAGAACCGGTTAGGTATGCTAGCGGGAAATATGTATCAAAGTTCGTATTATTCATGGTTAATTGAAAGTTCGTATTATTGTAGGAAAATCAGTGAAAGTTCGTATTATTGAGGGTAATTTTTCCTAAAATTTAATTGATTTTACATTGTATATTGTAGCCTTGTGGGTGGATATTTGTAGGTTATGTAAAATCGGATCCTACTAGAGTTTTATTCCGCAATTTAATTATTTGTAATCCGATTATTAAATGCAATATGTAATTGAAGTCCAATTATTCGGATCGACTTGTTCAATTGATCAGAATGGTGACTTGAAATGATCAATATTCAAATTCAAAAGATGATTGATTGTTGGATAACTAAAACTGATATGAGATCAAGTTATAGTTACACGACTTTGAATTTTATCTTAAGTTAATCTAACTGACCACTAGTTCTGTAACAACCCGACTTATCGTTGATTGAGTAAATAGGTCATCACGGGGTTCATTTCCCAAGAAACTAAAATCACACTTCCAAAACTTGAGCAAAAGGGTTCACCAGCTCTTTAACGTAACTAACTCAGCTAAATCTCAAAACAAACAACTAATTAGAACACAAGATAATCATACAATTCTCTACAAATGCAATATAACCAACACAACCAATTCAAATTTACATTTATCCAAAATCCTAATACAAAACTACAAATTCCTACGTGCTCAGCTCAATGTACATCCTTGGAACCTCTAATCACCTCTGCTAATTACCTCTGTTGAAAGCTTGCAGTATGAGGAAAAGCCCCTGAGGATCCTAGGTCGAGAGGTTAGAAAACTCCGTAGCCGCACGATTCCACTTGTGAAAGTGCTATGGAGTGGACAGGATACCGACAGTGCTACTTGGGAAAAAGAGGACGATATGTTAATTAGATACCCTTACTTATTTGAGTGATGTATTTATAACCATTAGTTTGAGTTAGTTTCGAGGACGAAACTCTTGTAAGAAGGGAAGACTGAAACAGTCGTATTATTAGAAGATTTCATTAGTCGTTTTTAACGCCTAATTTTTCTTATATATTTGTTCGTTACTAATTATAATTTAATTAGTGATGGTAGTAATTTGAAAAATCTCTACGATGATTAGAAACTTGTTAATTCGTAACATGATTATGAATCGAAACAAGTAACGTAAACTTTGGAGGTAAAAACTTAAAATTGAGCAACTACTCATAACAGTTCAAAAAAAAAAATTTTAATTATTACCCAAGCATATTATATAACCATGATGGGAGTAAATTAAATATTTCACACATATACAAGTGATTTTTAAACATGAAGTACAAGTCACATAACTTGTTACATGTACAACAATTTTTACCCAAACTTTAAACTATCTTAGATAAACCTTTATTATACCATAATAGACCAAATTGAGGACAAAAAGCACTCCAAACCAGCCCCAAAACAGCAGCCCCTAGCTGTCATACTAGCCCTCTTTTAGCCCCAAAACTCACTTACACACTCCACCAAACTCTCTACCCAAAGCCCCTATTGTTCTTACCCAAAAACACCATCATAACAAGCATGCAAACATAATAAATCAAGACATATTTGCTGTCCATATTTTCAGCTCCATCAACCTTCTTTCACTCTTCATTTTACTCCTTATTTCATCCATAAGCAAAGTTGAAGTTCAATCTTACAATTTCTAGCAAAAACACCTTATTTTCTCATCAAATCTTCTTCAAAAATCCATCTAAAACTTCTGAAAATTTATGTTTATAAACTCAAATCTCCCATAAAAATAATCTTCATCTTAAGAGCTTTCCATAGACACCAAACTTGAAGAAATCCACCAAGTATAGAGTAAGTTATGTTCATTTCTTTATTCCACTAGTTTTTGTTAAAACTTGTTCATGTAAAATATTTTTTTTACATGAATCTTTCTATAAACTAAGATCATTATAAAATGAATATTTTATCTCTAAACTAAGAAAATCATCATTTATAAATCTATAAAAATAGGCCATAATAGAAAGTAAGAAGATGCATTTCTACAAACATATAAATTTTGTTACTTAAAGGATTCAAGTAAAATTATGGGACTTAACTAATTATGTTGCTCAACATAATAAGTATACTCCAAATATGTTAAAATCATCACAAGTATTAGTCTAACAACTCTAACTAGGAAAAGTTAAGTGCATATTAGAAATCTAAAATTATTATTGATTTTTGGATAAATGCAATAGGTTTAGTTGAAGAGTTGGAGTTGAGACTTGAAGGGCAAGGATCCAAAGTTAGAACCACTTCTAAGAACGCGTAGGAGCTTACGTGGGAGCTTACGGAATAATTATATAGGCTTGGAGTCGAGGTATGTCACATGGGGTGATTTTTAAAGGATTTAAGAACAAGTTGGGAAAGTTTGTGTATAAACTTCTTTTTTAAAAAAAAAAATAAATTCCCAAAGTGAAGTTCTTAAATCTTGAAAAATGATGTGAAAATGATAAATTTGAGTATGGAATAATTTATTACATGTATTATTATTGTGGGCATCATGCATGTTGATTTTATAAATTATTGTATGTTTAAAGGCATGTTTAACACTACTTTGTGAAAGTTATTGTGATGGAAATGATTATATGAATTTGAAAACATTTTAAATTCATTTTAAGAGAAATTTTCAGTAGCCATATGTTAAGAAAATTTCTTGGATACTTTTTGTTGAGATTATTCGTTAAATTGATATTTTAATGGATTTTAAGGTGCTAAATACTCTTATTATAAAACATGGTATTAGATGAACTCTTCATCATCAAAAATAATTAATAAAAACATATTATAATGTCTCCAACAAGATTTGGCCAGAATATATTTAGTTTTGAATTTTTTTTATAATTTTTGAATAATCGTTAAATTGTTTAACGGTAAATTGTAAAATGATAAAATATAAAATAATTACCAAACAAAGACATATGGACTTGAAATTTTTATCACATACTTATATGGATAGTAGGTAAAATTGGTAAAAGTTTGGGAAGATTTCGTTGACATTTAAGGACCTTAATAATTTTTACTCGTTTATTAATAATCGGTAAGTTTGAAAACGGTAAAATATAAAATAAATACTAAATGACGTCTTTTGGACATGAAAATTTTATGAGACACTTATATAATCAGTAGATATATGTTAAAAAATTTATATGGATTTTCGTGACCATATATGGACTTAAATAAATTTTAAATCTTAAAATAGCTTCTGGAATATCATATAATTTTTTTTATAATATTTTAATCGGACTCAAATAATTTTAAAGCTATTTTATTTTATTTATCGATAAAATGTCTATACAAATAATAAAACATCATACATGAGTTTTATAAGTTCAAATGGCCTAATAAACATGTTATATGACTTCTGGGACTTTGGTATAATTTTATAAAATAAATTATTAATTATTTACTAATTTATCAAATTAATAGAAAATGTTTATTTATTAAAAAATGTAATATTGTTAATTAAATTTGGGTAAAAATAAACCTATATAAAAAAATTATATTTATATTAATAACCTACTGCCTCATAGTATAAATTAAGTTTAAATTAGATGGTTTATAAATTTTACGGATTTAAGACACCATTTAAATAACGGTAAATACCCAAATTGTCGAAAATAATTGTAAGATCATTATAAATTCGCATAACCAATTATAATCTGATGGGACAACCTTAAATTCATTTTAAATAAGGTATTATAATGACTTGATTAATTTGGGCCTTGTTGGAGAATTAATATGTACTTTGTAAATCAATTACCGATTTTAATACCTGCAAAACTATCTCGTATTTAAGAAAATAGTGTTTTATGAAATCTTCTGTCGTAAGGATTTTATAGACTTATGAATCATATTCTAGTTGTTTTGAATGAATTTCAAAACCCTTTTAGTTATATTTACTTTGAGAAGGATTGAAACGAAACATTTTAGTGGTTTCCTTAAAAAAAAAAAAAAAAAATCATATTGAACTTTAATTACTTTTTGTTACGATGCATTTCCATACATGCTAGTGATGCCCCAATATAATACAAAGGTTATGTTTAATGATATGATTATGCTAAGCATGTTTTACCCATGTGGGAAATATTATGATTTGATTTTGCTAAGTTGCAAATAAAGTATGTTTTGCTATGTGCAAATAAAAGATGTTTATCATATGGAAAAAGTTAATATTTTTGACTTTCAAATGCTATTAAGATTACAAGATATATAATATGTACAAAAAAATATTTTAGCCTAAATGGCGGGTACATATGCCACAGCAAATGTTGTGTGCATGATTAAACGGCTCACCAATGCTGAGCGCGTATTGTTCACAATACCATTGTGTTACACTTGCCGGACATGTCGCGGACGGTAGACCGACTACCAAACGAGTCACAGGATGACTCACAGAGTACCAATGTAAACTTATGATATGAGTTTGAAATTGATTTGGATCCATTGAGATCTTATGATTTATGATGAAAAATGAGAATTTGAAATGACTATGGAGCCATTGAACTGGATTTGAATCATAATATGATTTATCAAATGAAAAAGCATATTTCAAAATGAATTTACTCAAAAAAAAAAAAGGGTTTCAATAACTTGTTTGACGGACACCAGTGTGTTTATACTCAGCCTTTTTGCTGATACTATACTTTGTATGTTTTTCCAATGGTTTTGTTTTTAGAGTAAACCCCTATGGCACCTCGACGGAGAATGGATATGCGAGCGGAAGATGAACCTGAGTTGGAGTATGACTCCCCTTTGTTTAGATCTCGTTATTTTATTTGAGAGACTGTTAGTTTAGATTTAGACTATTTTAAGGATGTCATTTGAACTTTGGACTTATTTCGATTTGGTTGTAATTTTCCTATATTTTGGACAGTTAAGACTTCCGTTATATTGCTTTGGTTTGGTTCAAGTATTATACTTGAATATTGGTTTGACCTTTAAGTAACCCCTTAATTGTGTTGGCAAAAGTAAGCTTCCGCTTGATTAATACTAAATTCCAGTTAGTGTTTGCCTTCATAATTCGAGGCGGTTACAGTTGCTAATAATTCAAATCATAGGTTTAAAAGCAACATCAGTTTCCTAGATCTATGTGCGCACAGGGAATCTAGTTTGAGAGTTGCCCCATAGCTCTAAGACTATGTCGCTCTCAGGTGAAGCTAGTCAATATCTAAATGACAATTCGCTTCAAAAACAGGGAGCAAGGAACAATGTTCCTTAACTCCGTCAATGACCAGCTCGCAAGCCCGATCCATTGACCATATCATAATATCAACATAAGCATTCACAACAACATTTGTCTCAACAATTTCCAATTCAAAAGAGCTTTAGTAAAAAGTTCATTTTCAAGAATGTAGTCTGGCTAGACCCTTTAAGGAACTGCTACTACTCACCAAGAACGCTTCAAGTAGCTAATTCTGGTTCTCCGCGATCACTAGAAGGGTTCCTCGATGATGTCGCCTCTTGAAGCATAATAAATATAACATCATAACAAAGCATATGATACTACAAACTAGATTCATATAACTCATTGCATCTCCTCCTATGACTACATCTTAGTTCACGCTTCTATTCTAATATTTCTAACTACAAAGATTGCGCAAATTCTAACTCCAACCCCCAAAATCATCAAATGTATAAACCTTGTTTAAGACTAGCTTATATTCTTAAAAGATCATACGTCTCCACAATTCCCTTTGCATTTCCAATTCCAACACTTCTATGTTCATCTAGACTCAAAACCAAGAATATTTAAAAAAATCCAAGAGACCAAAACAAGAATGACAAACCATCTAATTAGAAAATATAGCTAATTCATCCAATCACTAATGATTTCCACACAAACTCTAGATTCTTTCAAAATCATCCAAGAACGCTAACCAATCAAAACCAAATCATTAAAGTAGTCTCCTACTAAAATTATAATTCACAACTAATTTCTCACCATCACATAACTTACTAGTAACACATTTCCCATAAATTGTCAATTAAGAACTCATCCAATTTACTCATACAAATTTTTAAGATTCATCAATATTTTAGGGCTTAATACATGGTAAAGGAATATGCAAGTGAAAGTAAGCCAATGAAATCAACCTCATATGAATAAAAACACAAACATTGAGAAAGAAGAGAAAAGAAGTCAAGAAGGGTTTACCTTCTGTTTTGATGATCAGCAAGGAACACAATAAAACAGGCTTCAAAAATATTGATGTTTGTATTGATTTTCAATGCTTAAACAAACAAGACCAAATTTCACTTGTTTTTCCCCATTTCGGCTGGACAGAGACTTGGGAAAGGAAAGAGTTCAATTTCTATCTTGTTGATTTTTACTTCAATGGAATAAAATCCTACAAGGATGTTGATATTGCAGGAAATTCCAATTAAAGATGGCTAGGGTTCGAATCTTGAGAAGAAAATCAGAATATTAAAGAAAAATAGAATAAAATTACAAATAGGAATTGAAAGATTCAAACCTTAGTTTGTTTACACCAACAATCAACAAGAAGAGTAAGGCATCCATGGAACTTGGTTAACTCGAAAATCAATGGATTGAATGAGGAAAAAGACCAAAAACTCAGCCAATTTCAGAAGGAACGACATGAATGAGGAAGGTGCTCTTGGTTCTTGGGTTTTGATATGCTTATACGAATGGGAGGGAGAAGAAAAATGGTTGTCTGGTTGTTTTGGGTTGGTACACGTGAGGAAGAAGAGAGGAGGTTTTTTTTTTTTATATCAATTTGAAAGAAGAGGAAAAGAGGAGATGAATTAAATTGAAAATATTTTATGTCATATGTTTTTAAGATTATTCTCGCACTAATAATTCTCTTAAACTCACTCGTCTTAAATTATTAATTTCACAAATGTTACAAGTTCAACCAACTAGAATCCCGATTTTAACTAGCATTATTGCATCCCCAAATTGAATTCTAATTGGCTCATCTCGTAATTGACCTATTGGAAAACTGATCGACAAGTTGAAAAACTAAGACATATGATATGACATATGAAATTAAGTATGGTATTAAATCGAGATGAAGATTTACTTGAACTTAATTTTTACTTGGACTATTGTGATAAAATCATCTTCTTGAACTTAAAACGTGACTATTAACTAACCAACATTTGATTAAATTTGAAAGATAAATGACCTACTTTGAGTCTTTTACCAAATGTTAGATTAACTTATATGTAATCAAAATTTTTTTTCGTTTTATTTTATCGTCAAGATGTATCAGTGCTCATGTTTTGAGTTTCAATTTTAGATAAGATTTAGTGATTTGATCCAATATTTAACAAAATTATCTCATTCTTAATTAAATTCAATATAATTAAGATGCAACTTGATTTAAACAATAAATGCAAACTCCAAATAAAACTTTACAAAAGCCAAATTTGACTTTAACCTGTCAAGTTTATCAACCTACCATAACCGCAATGTTTTAAGCGTAACTAACTTTAATATTTAAAAACTAGCCTAATTTTCAACTGAATCGAATTATAATCAACGAAGACCCGGAAACTAACAATTGAATGTGTAACTACACGTATGGTATGAAAAATTACAATGGGTAGTGTGTATGAGGTATTATTCATCCACGCACGTGTATCCATTACACATTTACTCTATCTCAATTCATAAACAAGCGTTAATTATCACTTAAGGCTAAATTGCACTTTGCACTTGTTAGTGGTAGTTTAGACATTCTTATCATTACATTATTTGATACCAATCATTTCTTCCTGCCAAGTCAAATTGAAATTTTGAACAAAACTATTTTATTTTTTTTTTAAAAATGTCAAAGTGAGTTTGGGAAATTTTTATCGTACAAAATAAGTGTTTTCTAGTCCAAGACTGAGGTATGGTAATGTTCATTGTTACTAATAGTAAAAGATGAGTTAAAAAAGTCAGCCTAGGAATTGTCCACTGTTAATAACAGGGGGCAATTACTAGGCTGATTTTTTTTACTCAATTTAAGTAATCGTCTGTTTTTATTAATAACAGGCCATATGCAAACAAAAGCTTAGATTAAGGTATATGGCAAAATATTGTCTGCTGTTACTAATAGCGGGTCATTAACATCCAACGTTAACGACAATCAACTAAGTCAAAAAAGTAGTCCATCAACTGTCCCCTGATAATAACAACGAATGATTTTTAGTTTGACTATTTTACTCCATTTTAATAACCGCCCACTATTTGTAATAACAAACATTAGTACATTGCTAAAACACAAACTTGAATTAAGAGACACTTATTGTGGAAAATAAAATTTTCTAAAACTTATTTTGAAAAATTTTTTAGAAAAAAAAATTATTTTATTTATAGAGTGCACTTTATAAATTTCTACGAAGACTACTCTTATGAAAATTGTCTTTCAAATTTTCTTATAAATTTAAATTAATTGTATTATTAGTTTATTTATAGAGTGCACTTTATAATTAGATCATCTAATACACCAATTTCTAAGAAATGACATCTCAATAGTATCTTAAAAAAATTCTTCACCAGCTTTTGACTTGCTCACATAAAAAACGATGATTAGAAATTGGAATAATTGTAGTAGACGATAGAGTTGAGACCATATAATTTTTCCGACAGACACGCAAATGCTGGAATTAGCTTGCTTTTTATTACTTACAACAACAACTAGTCCTATTATTTATTACATATTTACATTAACCAAATTTTTTTCTAAAACAAAGACCAAACAAACATGACGAGATGGACTTTTTTTTTTCCAATATTTTTTTCGATTTGGTAACTCAAAGTATAAATATTGACTAGCTTTATAATTAAATTCTGACTAAAGATAATGACATGTTTTGCGTATGCATTATAATCTGATTTGACCTATTTTTTTCGATATTTTAGGGTTGAGACATTTTTAAATCACATGTCAAAGTTTTTGGATTATAATCTATTCTATTCCATGAAAATAATTAATTTTCCTTTAAATTAATCTTATTTTTATTTTTTCATCATGACCCGCCTTCTTTCATTAATTTTGATTCAAACATTTAATTTACTTTTTTTATTCCATCAACATATTTCTTCCACTATCCACAATATTCTATTTTACCTTAATTATTTAATTTCTCACCAAATACCTAAAATCTCAAATCTAGGGGGACAAGGGAATAATAATTTACGTTTACCTTTGGGTTGAACTTTGCCCTACTTTCTTTTTTAGTCAATTCTATTTAATTTGTCTTATTTTTATTTTTAAATTTTAATCATGACTCATATTAATTTTTTGAATTCTCATCCATTCATTTAACTTACTATTTCATCTCATCAACATATTTCTTTTACTATCCCACAATATTTATTTATATCTCAATTTTTTAGTTTCCCCTCCAAATATTTATAAGAAAAATTTAGTGGGACATAAAAAGTACTAATTTATGTTCAGCTTTGAGTCAAAATTTGACGGGATTACTTCCAATATAAGTTTTGTATAGACTAAATTCACACAATTTTAATATGCATTAGCGTAAAAATAATAAATAATTTCCAATCATCATCCTTATCAAGTAAAAACATGGACTATTTTAATACTCCCTCCATACCAATATAATTGTCACATTTCCTTATTTGACAAAACCGTATCAATTGTCACATTTCTATTTTTGTCAATCTTTTTTATCTAAATATCCTTAGTTCACACAAGTAATTACGAATATACCCCCATATACCTTATTTATCCAACTACCCTTCACTACTTACCCTTAACTAATTACCCTTAACTAATTACCCTTCACTACTTATCCAACTACTACCTTTTTAATGGACCCCACACCACTCTTAATATCCGTGTCCAAGTAAATGGGACATTTCTATTGCGTGGAGGGAGTAACTTTTAAAGCTAGTGTACGCTAAATAGTGCAAAGACTTTCTCCTAACCAAACTCTTTAAACACGTTAAAACCCATGTAAACAAAGACTAAACAAACAAAAGGAGAAAGACTTTTCTTCCTCTTTGTTTTATTCAACCCAAAAGAAAACCCATCAAAATTATGGCTGAATTCAATGGTAGATCATCATCATATGGGCAAACTAGAAACAATTTGCAGCTTGATTTTTACTATGGAAGCAACAACCCCAAGAATTATTGGAGTGATCAAAGGAGTTACAGTTTAGATACATATCATCATGATCATCAATCTCAATTTAATCAAATTCCCAATAATTTTGATAATAAATTGAAGAAATCCAAAACAATATCAACTTCCAAAGTTTGGTGTTTTAGTGATCCAGAATTCAAGAGGAAGAAAAGGGTTGCTAGCTACAGAGCTTATACTGTTGAAGGTAAAGTCAAAAGATCTTTCAGGAAGAGTTTTTCATGGATTAAGGAGAAATTAATTTATGGGATTTGGTGACAATTCTGTCTTTGTTTCAGTTGGAGCATGTATGACTTTTCTTGGGTAAGATATTGAATTTCATTGTCAGCCAACCTTGTATTAAAAGTAGCTATTCTGAAATACTTGCAACTGATTATCATATTCTGTGCGAGAAAGTATCAAAATTAGTTGCATATATAATAGAAGGAAGGAAATATAATTAGGGTTGTTAAAATTATTCTTTTTCATGTTTAATTGTTTGACTTTTGGGTGAATGATGGGTTTCTCCTAATGTAATGCAATTTGCAATGAATATTGTGTGTATTCCTTTTTTTTTCACATAATTATAATTAATTATAATAATTATACTTATACCATGTATAAATGAATACCTTTTTAAAGAACCATAATTGTATTCATCATAAATATGAATATTGAGGTCTTACATTAATCTGAGTTTTCCTAGTTTCTCATATAGTCTAGTGAAGTTTACAATTTGATTAAAATGGTTAAAAGATAACACAAATTCTATGATATTTGATTTACAATTTATGAGAAGGTTAACAAATCATGTGATACTGATATAAATCATGTAATACTGATATAATTAGTTCTATATATACTTCTTGTGTCTTCATGATTATGATTTTTAAGCATTAAATTGTAGGAAATACAATGAAGAGATAATTACTATGTATAACCAGAAGTTATAGTATGAATTGTAAATGAATTCTAATTAAGCAAGCTTTGACATGGTCAAAACTCAAAATTCAAAAAATGTCATCTTTGATTAAGATGTTTATTACCAATTACACCCAAGATGGATATTGGATATGCTTTATCTACTCAATATTTATTCAATGTGATTCATAAACTTCATTTTCATACCAAAGATTTGTACTTGTTGCTTGCTCTATTGTAAATTTGAGAATTTATGGGGATTAAGTCTTTAGTTTAGTTTTTCTCATCCTTAAAGAGTTATAGACTAATTGTAGTCTTTAGGTATGTACCTTTTCTTGATTATCAAGCATCAATGACTTTCTTTGTCCTTTTGAATTTACTATTAATAATGACATTTTACCTTTTAATATATCATTTTAGTGGCAAACTCAAAAAAATAGATACATACTTGTTAAGTAATCTCTCACCCTCTTCACACGAGAATCTGTTCGGATATTAGTGTGGAATACTATGAACACAAGCCAAATGTTGCTCATACTTTAAAGTTAACCCTAATAATTCCACTTGAAAAGAAGGAGGCATGAAATTAAAAACCCATGAGTGACCTAAGAATTTAATAGTATGGGGTTGGCGATTGGATGTTAGTTTCAATTGACCTTTTGACTAGTTAGTAGCATTGCCTTTTTGTTAGTTCAGTTGTCAATCCAAACTTGTAAGTCAATTTTTGTGAAGATGAATGGTAAAATTTAATCGTTGACTATTGGTTGTTGGTTGTTTGTTAGAGAAAAGTAGGCCAAAAAGAACCAATAAAAAAGCTACTCTAGGTAGCCTTTTGGTTTTCGCTTAAAATTAACTTTTCAATTGGACATTTACCAAATACATTTTTGGCTATTTGAATAATAAACAAGTGCAAAAGCCAAAAGCCGATCAATACAAAAGGCTCTCGCTAATAACCTATTTGCCAAACACACTTATATCAAGCAATGCAACCATATGATCAACAATATTATACAATAGCAAATCATCATACCCAATTTTCGTTTAGTTGCAGGGTTTGAGGGGAGCGAAAACAAACAAACTATACTCGTACTCTCTCTAAAGAGAGAGCATGAGGAATACGATCAAAACAAGCCCTCCAAATAAAGTTGTGAGTGAATCTAATAATGCATAAAATATGCTATCTGATTCCAACACAAACCTATTGGGGTTATATTGTTACAATAAATAACCAAATATATAAGTGAGCATAAATAAAATGAGTAATAAATAATGAATATATAATGGTCAACGATAATATGGTAGTGAAAGGTTGACATCTCCAGCTATTCATGTTTTTAGTCAGATTCTTAGTTTGGTGCAACTCGTTCAAGTCAGTTTTAATATGCCCTTTTATGTTCTCCTAAAGTCTTTTATGACTTATCTTCCCTTTTACTATGATATTTTTTACTATTCTCACGGAAGTTTCAAAAATATATTATATAAGTAATATATTGTGGTTAATACTATCTTGTACCAATCGTATCACTATTGTGCCCTTAGACCTTAGTCCAACCTTTGGATTGATAGGAAAAATCAACATTTAGACGTCTTGTTTGAGTTATGGTGTTGCTAGAATTCTAAAGTCTCCCTAGTTATGGAGGGCGCTGTTGACGAATGATATTAGTGGGGACGTGCTGTATAGTAGTACTATATTGTCTACATATATATTCCCGTAACTTAGCTGCATTGATTTTTAATACGAAAATTAATAAATTAATTATTGTGAGTTAAAGCGATGAATATCAATAATAAAATAGAAATTATAAAATAAAAATGTAATACAATTATATAAAAAATAAAAAATTAAATAAATTCATTAAAACAGATTAAAATAAAAATTTTGATAAATTGAACGTGACCGACAAAGTACTACGTTCCAAAAACGTGATGTTGGTCTTTGGACAAACCGTGTGGTTTGAACTTCAGAGAAAGAACTTTTGTCTTATAAATGGACTGTGGACCCATTGATAAGATTCATTGGTTCAACATGTTTGGAATTGCTCGTCGTATAAAATTCATTATATATTTCTTTTAATCCGTCTTACAAATTTTGTTACACTTTATTTTTTATCTTGTTACACTTATTTTTCTAATTTTTATTTATACCTTTAATTTATTTTTTCAGTATAGCTACATTGATCTTATGACTTGTGAAAAAACAATGCTATATTAGAGTTCAAACAAAGTATTTCAAACTCTAATATCACTAAGATCAAGTGTATGAAGTCTTGTGATGAATAAATTACATTTTCAATGAAAGCGATGTTTGTAAGAGAAAATAAAAGACACAAAGATTTAACGAGGTTACCAAATTTAGGCTACATTGGTGTGTAGTATCTCGCTTATATTATCAAAGGAGTTCAAAGAACTCTCAAATATGGAGAATTACAATTGAGAATAGATTAGGCAAGTGTTTAGGCTTGGGGTGTATTTTTGTGGATGTATTTATAATGACATATGAAACCTCTATTTATAGAGGATTATACATGTAATGACTTAGCATACTTAATACAAGGAATTAACTAATAAACAACTCCAAAGAAATACCAAGAGTCAAAAACCGAATTCAATGCTTGATCAAGGCAATGCTTCATTTCTTGGATGCCTCGTACAAGAATCTTCACTCTTTAGTCTTCTCATTAACTACCATTCATCATACCATAATTCTTATGTTTAAGTCACTCTTTAATTCCTCCATAACTTCATGAATTAATTCTAGCACTTAAACACCATCATCAATCATACATTAAGTTACATACTTAACTCACTCATTTAATCCATTCATAGGATTCCCTCTCTATGCTCTTACTAATGCATAGAATTGATTTGATGAATTCAAGATACCATTTAACACTAACAACTTGTTATACTTGCTAAAATAGCTTATAATTAACCAAGAATTGCATTTTATTGTGAAGGTATGATACAATTTTTGCTTACAATAACCAAGCTTCAAAATAAAACATTTATCATATAAAAGTATTTGTTTATTTGAATCACAATCTATAAAATTTTATTGAAGCAAAATCATCAATAATATAATAGACACTAAATATATCAATTAATTTCCTTTCTATAAATAGTAGGAGTACTAGAAAATCATCTTTCATTTCACTCCTCAACTCAATCTTATAAAACAAAGAAAGTATTATTTTTCTTTATTAACTTGTCAATAATATAAATAAACACTAAATATTAAGACGAATCTAACAAACTTCACATAAATATATTATATGTTCTATCTATGTCTAAGAAAACTATAGTTAAACTTCTCTATTCATGAAGTATTTTAGATGAAAAGAATATTCGAAAATAGAGAAAGTATTATTTTTCTTTATTAACTTGTCATTTGTTTTAAGAAAAATTTATCTAGAATAATTCAACCTTTTCATGATTTTCCTACAATAATCTCACCTATTGATTAACTATGAATAATCCCAACTTTAGGGGTATTTGCCTAGAGTAAACATAGACAATCCGTTGACCTGCTATAGTAGGTACTTCATCAAAAACTAAACTGAAAATTGATTTAAATTTAGAGAAAAATTTGAAAAATTTTCATAAAGAAATTTTAAATAGTAAGTCATCCGGTTACCGGGTTAACTCTTGGAAAATACCCATTAAAGTTGGGATTATTCATAGTTAATCAATAGGAATAGGTGAAATTATTATAGGAAAATCATGAATAGATTGGATTATTCTAGGTAATTTTTTCATCTTTTAATATAGAATTTGATTATGAACATGATGATGGCGGATTTGATTATGATCACTGCTTGATTATGTATTTGTGAAAGAAATCTCTCATTGTTAGAAAAAGTAGGCGATTCTTTGCCTATTGATTTTTTTACCAATTTTTAAATTTTCCTCTATTAATTACTAATAACTAATTATTTCTTTCTCAAGCTCATTTTACCCAAGCCTTTAATTATTTTATTAAATCAAACTTATTTATTTCAAAATTTCCTAAATATATTCCACGTTTGCCTTACATCTATCTGATCTAGTTGATAAAAAAATAGCAAATCTTTTGTGAGACCACGATATCTATGTAGCTCATAAATGGATGGTTTACATCCATGCAACAATTGTATATAAGTGTAACAAATTCTTTATTAGGATCGTCTTATCGTGAGTCAGCTTAATATGGGTTGACCTAATTCTATTTATAAAAAATAAAGAAAATTATTTAGAGTAAATCACGATAATTATCTGTCGTTTAAATTTTACTAATTTTTTACTTTTTTTTTAATATAAAGAATTGGGGCTGCTTGTCGCTCGCCTCACAATAAAATGGTTTCATACAAGACTTGCTGATTAAATTTTTGAGTAAAAAAACATAAATTTGTTGAAAAAAATAGATCATGTATGTTCTCATTAATTGCTGATTAAAACAAGAAGTTTATAAGCTAAAATTTCTATTATTAAGCTATTTGTTGACATTAATTTGTTGAAAAAAAACGGAGACTCCTCAAAAGCCCAAACCGACTTTGAAACTAATCTCATTACAAAAACCCAGTATTATAGGGCTGGACATCGGCAATTGGGTAATTAATTTGGAATTACACTTACAACCCTTTTGCCTTTTCTCTCTCCTCAAATCCCTGTTACTTGTTAGAGCTCCTCCACAGCTCTAACTCATCGCATTCTCTCTTCAATTTTTCTCGGTTTATCTCAACACCAATTTTAAGTAGGTAATAATTCTTTTTTTTTTCCATCTGATTAATTCTTTTATGCATCTAAAATATTGTAGATTCAGCGGCGTAGGTTTTTCGTTTTGAGATCTGTTTATGTTTGATTTTCTATGTTTTTGATTTTGGATTTGGTGTGAAATTTGTGATTTTGATGATTATTTAACCAAATAATTAGAAATTTTTGAGTTGTATTGTGTTTTTCTGTTGTACTTACGATCTTTATCGATTCCTTGATGATAGATACTGTGCATTATTTTTATTTTTGTTCTACAATGCTGTGTTTAATTTACATAGATTAAATTATTAATTTTTACAATGAATTTTGCATTACAATGAATAGCCTCCGCTTTGCTTTAGATCATAGTTCTGTTATTATAACTGTGATTCGGATCTACGATTGAATTACGCCAATTCAGTTGTATTAGTGTAAGGATCGTTCCTTAGTAGAATCGCTCATAGGTTCATTAGAATCGTTTAGAGTCGGTAGGATCCGATCATGCTGTTTGCGGTTCTCTGATTGGCGCAATGAATTTCAAATGACTTGTCGTTTCTTGCTTGAATATCGGGATGGAGCTTGTAAGGTGGCGTTGGAAAGCTAACATCTTGAAGTCTCATATGCCGCTTAAATTGCTGCAAATGTATTTGTATATTGGGAGATAAAGGCCTTTCAATTTGACTCTATGTTTTACATAATGAACATGTATTTCAAATCAACTTAGAACTTACGCAATATCTTCTCTAGCTTTATTACTCCTAAACATCGCTACAAATCATACCTTAGGACACTCATTTATTATCACATGTTTTAAATATACCAACATTAAATAGAATCAATGTTTCACTTTAAAGTACATGTCGGATAAAAACATACTAAAACAAGTCCAAAATGCTTGCGAATTCCCTAAAAAAGGATAATCTCACTCATCTACTCACTCAAACATAAATCAAATTAGAAGATTCACATAGGAATCAAATGAGTGATATCGGGTGATCTTGTTCATTATTTTGATCATCAACCTTCATTGAGAACCACTACATTTTTAAGCTTATAAATTCGCATATTTATGGCTGATTAATATATGAATGGTGCGTATTTTATACACTTGCTTTATCTATATATGATACTTTAATTTTAATTAATCTATACCTGATTAATCTTTATTAAACACTTTTTATGTTTATTTTTGATTAAGATATAATTAATACACATTTTATGTATAACATCCTTTAAGAAAATATAAGAAAAGACAATAAACTATAAGTTAAAATAGGTAGTTTAAAAGGTATTGTGAACGCTTTAGGTAATTAATAAATAGTCATTTTTTTTTCTTACATTAAAATGCCTAAAAAATCTCATCAAGCAAGTATAACTTGTTTTTTATGCAAAATTTGTAGGATCGTGCATTATATGATTTGATCCTGAGGCATCTTTTTGATTCAAAGTAGAATCCCATTTCTGATAACCTTATATGTGTGAAATAGTGAAAGTAATTACATTCAAACCTGTAAAAGACTGCACGCTCTTGAATTATATTTCTAATTGTTCATAATTAAAATTATTAAATGTCAATATTAGTAAAATTTACATGACACTAATCAAACGAAATGTATGACCAATGGTACAAGTAGTAGGAATAGGAGGGAGTAAAATATGCTTGTTGGTGTGTTAGTTAGTTGGATGTATTTACGCGATATATGATTAGCTATTAGACTACTTAAATGTTATGTTGAACATGCACTTGATTGGTATTTGGGAGGTTAATGGAAAGTATGTTGGTTATCCTAAATGTGAAGGTTTATGTAATTGTGTGATTGTAGTGGTAGATGTGTCTTGGTTTGCAGATTCATGCTGTTTTTAA
The DNA here is from genome assembly GCF_026212465.1 of Amaranthus tricolor. Lineage (NCBI taxonomy): Eukaryota > Viridiplantae > Streptophyta > Magnoliopsida > Caryophyllales > Amaranthaceae > Amaranthus > Amaranthus tricolor. The sequence continues at coordinate 13,839,353 of NC_080063.1, read as the reverse complement.
ATTATGTTGGGACTTGGAATCAATATTTTGTTTCTTTGAGGTTACTGCGTTAAATTGTGTATATTTTGGAGTGTAATAGTTCTTTGATCAATGTAGTCATGGCCGGAAATGCTCCTGAAGGATCACAGTTTGATGCCCGTCAGTATGACAACAAAATGAGCGAATTGTAAGTTCTTGTATCACCGTATATGGAGTTAAAAGAAAATTATCATTCTCTTTACGTTCGATCCTCGAGTTTGGAAGATTATTGAAAGTCATATTATAGTAATTGACACTTTGCTTTGTGATTCAATGTAGACTTTCTGAAGAAGGAAGTGATTTTTTCACCTCTTATGATGAGGTTTATGAAAGCTTTGATAAGATGGGTTTGCATGAGAATCTTCTCAGAGGAATTTATGCTTATGGTAATATTAATCATACATTGTATTTGTTTCTGCAAATTTTAATTTGTATTCAAGCTTAGGTTATTTCTAATTTTTCTGTCAGGTTTTGAGAAACCCTCTGCTATTCAACAAAGGGGAATTGTTCCTTTTTGCAAAGGTCTTGATGTGATTCAGCAAGCACAATCTGGTACTGGAAAGACAGCTACTTTCTGTTCTGGTATCCTGCAGCAGTTGGACTATGAGTTAGTGGATTGCCAAGCTCTTGTTTTGGCTCCTACCAGAGAGCTTGCTCAACAAATTGAGAAGGTCATGCGTGCTCTTGGTGATTATTTGAATGTTAAGGTTCATGCTTGCGTCGGAGGAACAAGTGTTCGGGAGGATCAAAGAATCCTTGCTGCTGGAGTACATGTTGTTGTTGGTACTCCTGGACGTGTTTTTGACATGTTGCGTAGACAATCTCTTCGAGCTAATAATATCAAAATGTTTGTTCTTGATGAGGCTGATGAGATGCTTTCTCGAGGTTTTAAGGACCAGGTATAGTGCACATTATCATGCAAATTGGCTTATCTGCTTTATGTATTTGCAACTTGGCATTGCATCTCTTTTTTCCTCACTTTGAATTTTTGACCTCTGTCTTGTATTTTATTTGCATTTCAATATCTCAATGAATTTGGTACATTTTCCTCTTCCATGTGATAGAATTTTTTGGGAAAATGTAGCAATTTTATTGGATGGAGGAGCGTATGTGTCATTGAGAGTGTCTAAGTTTTTTTCGGTCCTTCTGAGACCCTAACCGTCGCTTTAAAGATGATTTACCCTTACTTTGATTAAAGTTTTCATAGTATATTATGCAAATGTTCTATGCTGGACCTTGTAATTTGTTAGTTATTGTTGTGTAGAAACTCAAATATCTTCCTTTTCTCTGCTATTTATTTCTTTTTAGGTTATTTGTACAACAATAATTGTCATCACGTGGATTTTTTTCCATTTATTTTGGTTTCTTACCATCTTGACTTTGAATTTAATTTTTTTTATATCCTTTTTCACTAATGCCTTTAAAGTCATCTTTGTTCCTTCCCATCCTTGTTTTAAACGTCCTTGGTTCCAATTTTCTAATTTCCTTAACATTTTTCCAGTATTTCATTGTTGCACCTGGCCAAATGATCTTAGGTGTTTCTCTTTCATTCTATCCTCAATAGTTGTGAAAATAGTGTTAAAACTTGGTCGTATCGCATTGCGTCGGCCGCGTTGTAAAGGCTTTCAAAAATAACAAACTGATATTTCCTGCGTTCTAACGGTGTAAAAAAACCATGATTTGGGTTGTATCAAGGGATTCTGTTGATCGATATTTAGGCGTCACCATAACCGCATTATTCCCTTTACTGCATTACCATTCTGTAGCTACTTGCTAAGATCGCGATCATTATCACATTTTTACACCATGGTTGTGACTTGTGAGATCTAAATCTTTTCTTAAATATTTGTTTCTAATTATATCCTTCAAAGTATGTCTACTCATTCATTTGAGTATTCACATTTACTCTACTCGTATCTTCCTACAATGACCTTTTCTAAAAGTCCAACACTCGAAAATTCCAATTCCCTGTTATGTACCGTTGATTTAAAATCATGGAGTATAACCATTAGAAGTTGTTAATTTGACATGTTGGCCATTATTATCTTTTTTTCGAAAGTGTAAGTTCTAAAAGATCTATTATAAGTTTTAATTTAGATATGTTTTCTAGAAATTTTGAATTACTATCATAATATGATTTTTTTTACTTAGCCAACAATGCACATCACGATGCTATTGATAGACGTCGTAACACCGCGATGTGCAGCGTCTGTTAACACAAACGTCTGCGATTTTTTTGCTCTGAATAATTCCTTAGTGACCGCTCTCCTTTTTTGCTACCCGCACTTAAACCTGTACACACATTATTACGGGAAATATATTGAACTGTGAAATAGTAGCTACTATTGCAAAAACACTTAGCGTATACAGTAAATCTAATGTGCACCAAACTATGAAGTGACCCTTTTATTCAAGAGTCACCCCTTTCAAAATGTGGTAATTTGTAGGTGACCTTTGTTATTTAGTGTCCCTGTTCATTTTCTAAGTTACCGTTATTAGAGTAACCCCTTTTGACATAACTAAGGTACCCTCTTTTCTTAATAGCACGCAGTTTTAGTGTCTCATTTCTTACTTTTCAAGTAACCCCTTTTAATGCAAGTGTAACCTATTTCTTGTGTTGGAGTTATCCTAGGAAAATGGGTGCACAAAAGCATTGTTGTGCACCCGATTCATTCTTGACTACACACTAGCACTATTTTTTTAATCATCCTTGAATCTGCTATTAGCATACTTGATGACATTTTCAATTTTATTTTATCCACACCTTTCACCCCTCTTGTGTAGATCCAACCAATTCAGGTCAAATCTGTTTTTTGTTGTCTCATAGTCCTGCTCACTTAATTCCGTTGCTGTTATTGATTCATGATGGCAAGGTGAAACTGTTGTGTTTCTAGAAATTATTTTGCTATTTTTCTTGTGCTTCTTGCTGCATTTATATGTTACTAATTGTCACCGGAGGGTGGAGGCTGTGATGGTGGGCCTTTTTGTTTGCAAGATTTGTATGGGAGTGAGGCAGAAGTAAGTTGATTGGGGGGTTAGGAGTTTTTATGAAGCTCGTCCTGCTTGTATGAGGCCAATAGATACTACATGGTGAGGTAGCAGTCATTTGTGCTAGGTGTTGTAACGTGCTCAAGTTTTTGCATCTCTTTAGGTCTGTTATCACTCGTCACTGAACTAAAAACTATTTCTGACTCTTCAACAGATTTACGACATTTTCCAGCAACTACCGCCAAAAATCCAAGTCGGAGTATTTTCTGCTACTATGCCTCCTGAGGCCCTTGAGATTACCAGAAAGTTCATGAATAAGCCTGTTAGAATTCTAGTGAAGCGAGATGAGCTCACCCTCGAGGGTATCAAGCAATTCTATGTGAATGTTGACAAGGAAGAGTGGAAGCTCGACACTCTTTGTGACCTTTATGAAACCTTGGCAATCACCCAAAGTGTCATCTTTGTGAACACTAGAAGAAAGGTTGACTGGTTGACCGATCAAATGAGAAGCCGTGATCACACAGTATCAGCCACACATGGTGACATGGACCAGAACACTAGAGACATCATTATGCGTGAGTTCCGTTCTGGGTCATCTCGTGTCCTCATTACCACTGACCTCCTTGCTCGTGGTATAGATGTGCAACAAGTATCATTGGTTATCAACTACGATCTGCCTACCCAACCAGAGAACTATTTGCATAGGATAGGACGTAGTGGTCGATTTGGAAGGAAGGGTGTTTCAATCAATTTTGTTACCCGTGAGGATGAGAAGATGCTTTTTGATATCCAGAAATTCTACAATGTCGTCATTGAGGAACTCCCCGCCAATGTTGCTGATCTTATATGATGATTGCTGGTCGTCTTTTGTTTATGCTTCTTAGCAAGAAAGTCGTTTTGTCTGTCCGAGTAGTAAAGTATCAATTATAGTTACCAGTCTTAATTGTTATGTGTTCTCGTATTATTTCTCCTTTCTGGGAATATCTGCAACCTTTCTCTGACTTATGTGGTTTTTCAACTAATTTTTGTAGGATATTTGAGACATTTTAGTTGTACTCTTGGTATTTTAGGTACAGGGAGATTATTACTACCTTTTCTTGTTGGGTTATATCTTTTCTGCTTTTCAAGTGGATTTGTTTTTGAATATTAACTCTATAATTTTTAATTATGTTAAATTTGACGGCTTGAATAAGTTCATTGACATGTATATCAAACTAAATGGGACACTTTGGATGGAATGGAAGGAGCATTTGTTACCTTCACATTTGTTTATTTTGTCTTTGAGCGAATTTGTTACTTTTTTTTCTGGGACATGGAATGCATAATTCTCTTCTAAGTTTTGTTCATAAACTCTTATGTTTTTATTGATTAAATGAAAACATTTTTCTGCCTTAACCCCTCCATATCTTTGCAAGTGTTATATTGGTTTTTTTCGATATTTATCCAATTTATAAGTTAAAATATGATTAGAATTTGTTTAATTCATTTCAATATCAATTTTATTAATATTAAATTTTTATATGCGAAATTAGAATCAAACATAATAAAATATAAAACTAAATGAGACATTTATAGTATACTAGAGGCAATAGTTCTCTACCAAAATTAAATTTTAATAATTTACTAGTATTCATTTACATTTGTAAATTGTAACAAATTGTGGGGGATGGAGTATGTGTTGGTATTTTGAATCCCAAATATCATATTTGCGTATTGCTCAATGCTCCATCCTATTTTTGGCGAAGATGTACATTACTATTAGTTAATTCACACATTCTTATTCAAGATGGTCTTACCCGAGATACTTATAAATTAGAGTAAATAACCTAATTAAAATTTTTTAAAACGAACACTTTGATACTTAAATATTTACTTTAGTTATTTAATGTTTCTCACGTCATTTTACATGAATATTAAAACATACGATCACTTACCATAGTTGTTAAGCCACATTAAATGTTAATTGAGCGTCTTGTATGGACGCGTATCTTGAAACAATGTCATACAAGAGTTACTCTAGTAAATTAGTTCTATTTATATTTGTATAGTAGTCAATAGTCACAACTCATCAAATGATTCTCAATTTAATGTAAATCTTTCATTTCATTATGCTTGCAACTCGACATTCAAGTATGCACTTTAAGAAAGTAATTATATATGATAAAAAATGAATTAAGCTATAATAAACTCATCTTTCTCTAATTGGAAACTAAGGTTCTTTCAAACAAATTTAAATAAATTTAACTATAAGAACCTTATAATTCTTTTTTTAGAAATTAAAACTAATATAATAATTATAATAAACAAAAAAAGCATAAAAGCAAAACGGAAACAGACTAAGAGGAGCAAGACTCAAAAACCCTCAAAACTACTCAACCAACACTACTAGACAAGGCCACAATTAGGGCCCATCTCAAGTCTTTCTCCTCTTCAAATCTTGCCTATTCATGGGTGTACTTGGGAAGAAAGTATTCAAATCCTTCATTGCACATAGATCGCCAGTAATTGAGGCCTAATAAATAAGATGTAGAATAAAATATAAAACCCTAAATATATTAAATGGGTAAAAATCAAATCGACTTGATCAGAGATCAAGTCAGAGCTATGATTTTCGATCCAATTAACTAAATATATTAGGATTGGGAAGGTCAAGGAAGCTAAAATGTTTGACGATTAAAATTCTTATAATTTAGTAAGGAAATTAAAACTCCCAAGTCTGTGAACTACTGTATTATGTGAAGTAGGTGTTTTTGATATGTAAAGTAGGTGTTTATGATATGTGAAATAAATATTTATGATGTGTCAGCCTATCATGTAGGTGTTTACGAAAACAGATAAACACAATTGACATACCTTAAACACCTACTTCAAAAAATCATAAACACCAACTAGTATACACATACCATAAACACGTACTTCACATAACATAATCACCTATATAATAAAAGCGAATGCAACAAGTGAGTTGTTTTTAAATCTATTGGGCCGCTTGTGAGAAGACTGTTTGCCTATCTTTTAAAGAGAGAATTTCTCACAAAAGTTGTAGTAAGTCTCCTGAGAGACTGTCTCTTTGAGAAATAGCTCTCATGAGCCTCAAACCACAAAAATTAATTAATAAAAAAAAAGCTAACTAATTATCTTTTGAACATCACTATGGTGGAGATTTAGGGCATAGAAGTAAGAATTTAGGATATACCAAGTAAGTTTTTTGGGAATACTAAGTAGGTATTGGGGGTTGTCAATAGATGTCTGAGGTATACCAAATACATATTTATGATATACCAATCTGGTATTTAGACCAATTAGGTGTTTGAGGTATATCAGGTAAGGATTTGAGATATAACAAGTAGTATTTAGGGTATACTAAAAAGGTATTTGGGGTTGTTTAGTGGGTGTTTTAGATATATTAAGTGTGGGTTTAGGTATGTAAAGTAGGTATTTGAGATATGTCAAGTAGTTATTATATGATGTATGTTAAATAGTTGTTTTGAAATATATCAATTAGGTGTTTGAGGTTTATAAGAATCAAGCGATTCAAAACACCTACATGACAACTTCAACATGCTAAAAACACTTATTTGACATACTGTAAATCCCTATATAGCGTATCACAAATACCTACTTGAGGTATCCTAAAACCTTACAAAATAAGTGTGCAGTTACACTATATTTTCCTTTTTTACAAAAAATATAATAGACCACTCCAATTAAAGACAATCTTTTCTCATAACAATTTGTGCAAAAATTATTGTTTAAATTTTTAAATGTGAGCTTTTTAAAGTAAAATTTTCAAATTATTAACGTATTTTCCCAAACAACTAAACAACTTTTATGCTGTGTGCATTTGTTCAAGTAAGAAACTCAAAATAACATTAGTATGAGTATTATTCTTCTAGAAGGGGAAAGTCCGTTCATCAAAATTAATGCCTTTCCAAAAAGGGAAGGTCGCATATGTGTCTTTTATTTAGCCAACCAATTGTCATGATTAGTGTAAAAGCCTTGTATTATGGAAAGATTAACAAATTAATCTGGATTATTCTAAATGTCTTTGTCAATGATGCGTGATGAATATATACCCTACTAAACTTTTTACGTTACCTATCTCATTCAGTGTTCTTCAATTGTTTTGTTTTACATTTATATGCTCCAAAAAAAATATGCAAAATCATCATTGTGGGAGGAGAATAACCTCTTATATTCATTCAAATGCATTATCATTTTGTTTTTTTTTTTTAAAAAATTCTAATAAAAGGGTCAAGTTGTTTTAGACTGGAACTTAATTGTCTAATAATTTTAAAGAAAAGATTCTCTTTTACCGTGTTGGATCTTAATTCTTAATGGTCGAAAAGGATTCCATGCAAATTTTAAATCATTTTATAAAATCATTATATTTTTTATATTTTATAATAATGGTTAGGAATATTAATTTCAAATAAGAGGTTGAGAGTTTAACTTTAGCACCTCCTTTTTTATTATTAACATTAGCCCCTCATCTAATATATGACTTAAGATTTGCCACAAATGTTTTACTATCATCATCGGTAATATTTAGCATCCTCGTATCTACTGTATCTCGTTAATAAAAATTATGATCAAGATTTGTGAATGAAAGAAAGACGATAACTCTTTCCCATAAAAAAGAATGTGGCTAAAAAGTCCTTCAATTCGAAAGAGATCCTCAAAAAAAAGTTCTAGTAGCGAAAAAGACCGACGACACTACAAATAAAAAAAACTCAAATTTGACATGTTACATTGAACTGTAGATGTAATTAACTACACCCTGTGTTAGAATTTGTGGTCCATGAAACTAGCTATAAAACATGCAATCCTTGAAGCTCCATACTACTTTACTCAAAAGAATTTTTTTTGGAATGGAGAGATTCCTAACTTGGTTCAATCACCCTTCGTAAGACTTTAGCAAATGAAAGACATTTTGAAAATTGTCTTGTCTCGATTAAAATAAATGTTTTTTTATCACAGAGAAGGTTTAAAAATCAAATTCTCAATTAGTCCTCACCTTTTATCGGCCTATTTTGTAATAAAAAAGTTTGTTATATTTATAATTTTTATATAAATATTTTTTCATATTTTGAGGCTAGTTAAAGTGAATCAAAAACAATATAAACTATCCCATAAAAAAAACATTAAAAAAATTGATATTTGATGCCCCTCAGTCTAGGTTGCCTAATACAGTCAAACACCTTGCATATGTTCAGAATCACTTCTAATTTTTCGGATGGTGAGGAGAAGTATAAAGTTATCGGGAACATAGAATCGATCAAAGGGTAGAATGTAATCGTACTATCCTACAAATAAGCTTAGATATGCATATTTAGTTTCTAGCTATAATTACTCATTTCAAAAGTGTAACAATATTTCTCGAACTTTATGTTTTTAGGAATAAGACGGAAAAATAATCAAAAATTAGTTTAATGGCGCTCAATATCAATAAAGAACTTTTTTTTTTTTATCAAAATTGTAAGTAACTAATATATATATATATATATATATATATATATATATATATATATATATATATATATATATATATATATATATATATTGAATAAATTAGTGAAAGATAATGAATAACAAAAGTAATTCATAGTTGAGATTAAAGTTGCTAGAACAGATCTTAGGATTATCATATTTGCGTAGAATTTTATATTGATAATCTTACCGTTTAGAATTTTATTTCAATTAGGATAGTAAGATCCTATATTACATTGCGATTTTAATCATGATCTAGATCATTCCTCCGTTAACTTTTGAATCGTAGAATCATAAAATTGTAGATTAATATCACAATTCTTGTGCGTAGGGATTGTGAAAATTGACTGTTATGATGTGTAGTGATTGTATTGGCATTTGGTATGAGTTTTAGTCAATGATTATTCGCTATTATATCATGATTTGCTTTTTGATTGGTACAATAATCCTAATATTAGAAATTCCATGATTAATTAATTTGATTTAATAATATAATATAAAGCATACATACTTTATGCTGCTTTAGCGCCGCATTAGATCTCAGCGTGCCTTAGACAACTGGGCAGATTTATACAAAACATGGTATTTAATTATTTTCTTTTTTAAAAAAATATTGTATATTTGAAGTTATAATTAATTTACATTAATTAAAAATAATTAGAACATCTTTATCTATCTTTTTAAACCCGGCTACTTTATTCCAAAAAAGTTAAAGGGGACTTGACATATTTTGATCTTGCAACTTAATTATAAGGTGATTTATTGCAATGAATTATATTTCTATACTTATTTTCCATCCGTAAAACTCCTAATAATTTTTAGTTATATGGGGTAATAATTCATAATCGATGATTTTCATCGCTTTTTTGGCAGAGTTCTAATTGTTTGGGGTCTAATTGATCACATTCTTTCTACCCACTCTTATGAGGGAGTACGGATTTAGTTTGTATTATCTATCAACCCTGATTTTATAAGCATGGTTTACTGGTAGGGGTGTTCTGTTTATTTTTGGGCCCAAGAGCAAAAAAACAAAAAAAGGGCCCTGAAGACTTAAGGCATAACAAAAAATATAATACACTTTTTGTTTTTTATTGTTGATATTTAAATTGCTTTATAAAAAAGCACTAAGAACTCACATTAAAAGGAATATCATGTACATACATAAAAATACGTGTTTTGGGCCCTGATAATTCAGGGCCCTGGGCAGTAGTCCGCTTTGTTCATCCTAATCAACGGGCATGTTTATTGGGTATGATGGTATGATACTATGATATGGTATAATAAGTAGGAATAATATTAAAAGAAATACAGAGAATTATGAGTTAGTGTACTGGTCGGTGACTTTTTTTTTTTTTCACTCTAACTTGTTATAAAAGTTCAATTCTTACGGACTAAACGAAATTTTAAATTCATGCATTTTCTCAAAATTTTAAATTCATGCATTTTCTCAAAATAAGTTTTTACATTGTTTGCAGGTTGTACTCTGTAAAGTGGTTTATGAGTTTGCATTTAGAACATGTGATATAAAAAGGTTATGAGTTTTAAATCAATTGAATTTCTTCCTTTCTAATGATAAAACAGTGGGAGACATACCTAAGCAAATGGATTTGTCATACTTTACAATAATATTTAAACAAGTGTGAGTTATAAGTAAAGTGAGCAGTTATTAAAAATTGCTCTACTTAATTTTAAAAGATTTCACTATATATTATTTCAATAAATTTCTATATTATTGGTATTATTATTAATATCTAAAAAGTTAATTGTTTAATAAATTATTTTCATATAAATTATTTGATATAGTTACTAAACACATAGGATTGAAAATAAATATGTTTTGTAGTTTTATTGTATCTATGTTTAATATTTTGCATAGAATTCAACATTATAGAGCTTTAAATTCATTTATATATTTAGTTGAATTTTGAGTCGGATTGTAGCCAATTTGGATTTTGTTGATTTTAAATTTTTTCGGTCTTGTTATTATTGATATGAATTGGATTTAAATTGAGTGCGAATCTATATCGGGTCAATAGCACATTGAATTCAATTCAATTTTGAATCGAGTCAAATTCCACTCGTTTTTATATTGGATCAGGTTAATATAGTTCGGGTCCAAGTTAGTTATATGTAAGGTCAAATCGAGTATAATTAAATAATAAGTCAAATTGTATTTCAATATCTTTTTTAATTGACTTAATAAGACTAAAGGTTAGGTCTGGTGAAATCGAATTCAATTAAGAATGAGTTATGTTGATTGATTTGGATTAGCTAGGAATTAGGATTTAGCTTTCAAATGTGTTGATGTGAATGGTTGCATTTGTTGCTTGGTTGTTTTTGACTTAGAGGCTATTTGAATTGATCTTTTTCTTTTTTTCTCTTATCTTTCTTTCATATATCATAGGGTTTATACCTTGGATCTTGTTGCACACTTTTGATCATTGTACACTATGGACTGCTTTTGTAACAACGAACTTACTAACAATGATGACATCTCTTTGCATTTTACTTAGTGGAGGCTGTGAGTTATGGATGATCCTTAGTGGTTGATGGTATTTTATTATGCCTTTCTGATGCAAGTTTAATTTTCACCGTCTATTGAAAAAATTGATTTTATCTTTTTTTGTCCGTAGAAATTTTATAGTCTATCTCCAAGTAAAAAAATAGGGGTAATGATATTTACAACCCTTAATGCTATAAATAAAAATTAACTAATTTACTTTATCATTAATAATTTTAAATTTTCAAGAGAATTCAATCTAGATATTGAAAAACAATTAATATTTTATATAATAATTTTAACTTCTCAAAAAAAAATAAATATTAAAATAATTAAATATAATCAAATATTTATTAAAGCAAAAATAATATTAAATTATATAAATTAAATATATTGTTTTTTTTATATACAACCCTAAAGGCTGTATATATTATTTTCCAAAATTTGGGGAAAATCATAGAATTTTTTTCACATTGGTAGTTTTTGCAGGTCTATAATGTCATTGCCATCACATCGAATTCCAAGGTAAAATTTGTAAATTTTAGTGTTTGGACCATTTAATTTGCACGTATTTTTTATATATTTGTGGATATCATATTTACTTTACAATATTTTTTTTCTTTTACTAATGGTTTCTATAATATTTTCTTATCTCATCAATAATTTTATTGTCTTGTAATTTCATCCATTTATATCTTAACCTACTTGTTATTTATGCTATTCATCACCAATAAATTAATATGCATTTAAGGGAATCTAAACTCGTGTCTCTATGACTAATTAATTTAATTAAAAATCTGTTTATATTTTTTGTTAGCATTTCTATCAAGAGGGTACAATGCAAATTCAATATGATACAAATGCAATACATTGCAATGATGAATATTCAATTTACCCTAAACAACTATCCTAAGTTCGTCCTTGTTTACATTTCTATCAAGAGGGTACAAATTCAATATGATAGAGTGAGTATTTTTGTATAATAATGATGCATTCAAAATGATCATTGTATAATAATTATATAAAGATAGATCATTTATGGCCCGTTTGGTTGTCAATTTAAATGGCGGAAATAATAATACAAAGTTAGTGTAATTTTAGTTGGAAATCTCTTGTCAAGTTAGATCATGGTCATACTTGTCTCACTTCAAAAATCTCATTTTCTTCTCAAAATACATTCCATTGCATTATTAATTGCGGATGTGGTATTAAGTGCATGGCAATGGACATTTGTGAACAATAAACATTTTTTTATCAAAATAAAGTTCCTTTGCCGTTAAAATGACATAGTACATTTCACAAAAATTTACACTACAAACTCATTATTATTATTATTATTATTCATTATTTAATACAAACAGCCAAACAAACCGTTAATGTCTAACACTAAAGTCCATTATTCCCTACCATGACCATACCCACACCATTCCTATTGTGTGGTGATTCCCTGCAGTTTGGGGAGTGCTCCCCAAGGCTCCACCTTATCCCACAAAAATGGTTAGTGTTAATCATGATGTATGTATGTATATTTTTTGGATCCATAATAATATAAATTGATGAATTATCCTCCTACCACTTGGAAGAAGATAATAGTAAAAAAATAAAAAGGAGATGAGGAAGAAGGCAGCAAATTTATTCCAGATGTCATGTTGCCCACTAGCTTTGCTCTATATAAACAACACAACCAGCATGCCTTGTCTTCAAAACAACAAAACATTTCACTGTTTCCAATCTAATTAACACTCAATACTGCCCTTTATTTGACTCTTTTTTTAGGGTTTTTTTTTTCTCTTCTTCGTTTGCCCTAATTAGCTTCTCTTTCCTCTTTTTCCTCATTTTTAATATTGATCTCCTATGGAAATTTTAGATCTGTAAGAGATCACTATTTAGGGGTGATTCTGAGCATGTACCTGTTTTTAGGGTCTAAAATATTGAAATCTTTAAAATAAACGGAGGTTGGAAGGTTGTTGTGTATTTTTACTCCCTGTGCGAAAAGAATGGTAATAGGAGGTGACAGAAGAGAGTGAGCACACATGGTGTTTTCTTGCATGATGATTTATGCTTGAAGCTTTGTGTGCTCACTCTCTATCTGTCACCCCCTTTCTTCTCTTTACTCCTTTAAATCTTGTTTAATTTTTTGTTTTATGTGCATGAAAAATTGATATATGTATGTGTTATATCTGAAATTTCATTAGACTATGTGTAATTTAAAAAATTATGATATATTTTTAATAATTCTTTTTATATCTTTAAACACTTAATATATATACTAACGTAATTTAATATTGAAACTTTAATTATTTTTGGAGTCTCGTGCGGTCGAGTATGTTGAACATGGTCAGAAACTCATCCTGTTTTAGTTTCTGCTAGTTGTTTCATTAACAGATCTTATGACTGGAAAGATTGTTGATCTGATTGATTAACCACATGAAACTAATCTTTTTCATTTTTTATAGGGTGAATATTCATGAAAACTCTTCAGTAATTCGGATAAACCAAATTATGTTTAGCTTGATCTGATAAATTCTGATAATTTAATGTTTCTTTAGACAAGATTTGATTTGGGTATTGGTAACTTTACCAACTTAATTAGTTCCATTCATAATTAATTAAAATTCAAGCATAGCCAATACACATATATATGATCTACATATGACCTAAGGCGGGAGACGGATTATAAATTGGCAAATTAATTTTATGAATATGTGCGCTTTTCATATATTTGTCAGGGATGGTTGAGATCCGAGATATCTTATATACTCTAACACGTCCCTTCATACAGACTAAAAGTGTGGATGCGCATAGACGCTGAATATTTCACTTCAAATGAGGGTGGTTGAAATTTGAACCCGTGACCTTTTATCACATTGGCTCTGATACTATGTCAAGGAATCAACTCAACCAAAAGTTTAAGCTGATGGTTGAGGCCCAAGATATATTATATGCTCTAACAATATTAGGTTTTATATGAAAACCTTTTACTTACTCTATTTTGATATACTGAACTATATTACAGATCCGTCAATTAATACTCAAGTATCTTAATAAACTCGCCAAAAGCTTAAGCTGACTGTTGTAGTATTAAAATATATTATGTACTTTATCACGGACCATTTTGAAAGGGGTACAAGTATGATTTATCCGCTATCCTCCTCCTCTGAATTCTGGCTTGTGAGGAATACTACCATACTGGGTTGATGACTCTGACTCTGATTCTAAATATATCACGAACAAGATATATAGATCATGTGGAGTATGATTGTACTCACAATTTTTTTTAGCACAATCTGAAGATTAAAGAGCAGATGAATTAAGATGGATGAGGTGATAATTAACCAAAATTAAAGCATAGTTTTAGATGATAATTGTTTCTGGTCAAAGAAAAGAAGTGTTTACAGTCAAGGAGTTGTCTAGAAGTTGTCAACTTGTCATGGACCATCAACTACTTGTAATCTTTTTAATGGGTGTATGCTTCATTTAGCGTCTAGCTCATTAATACTATCATAAATTAAATTTTCTATTTTTTCCCCTAATTTTTTATGAATATTTTTTTAGATTGAATAAGACTTTTATTTTATTTATCAAAGGTAAGATTAGAGAATTCCTATGTGTAATATTAATTGTCGATAATCGTGAGAATCGAATTTTTGTTATAAGGATGAAAGAGAAAACATTCGACCATTTGGCTAACATGTAACTATGATTTAATATTGGATAAAACCATTAAAATTGTATCATTAGGTACAGATTTATTCATGATGACATGAAATAACCTCCAATAATATGATATTAATTAAACATTCGTATTTTTTTTAATTAGACTTCTGACTTATGTTCATTAAATTTTTTATTAGTTGTGTAATTAATTTAATTTATCTTTTGTGGGATTTATGTTTTCTTGTTGGCTTGCTTTTAAGTTTGTAATTAATGTTTCATCTTTCCCAAAAAAAATAAAATTACATAAACTAACTTAAAGAAAAATTAGCCCTACAAAAAAAACCCTTTTATACTGCAGTCTTCCCCTCTGCGCGCATACTTGGATGAGCAAAACCCTAGATGTTGACTATATAAATGTCAAATAAAAACTTCCTTTGTCCCCCTCAAGTATTTAACATTCATTAATAAGAAAATCATTATTTTTTAATGAGAAAGTCTTACGATGAGATCATCTCTATTAATTTTAAAGTAATTATTTTTATATTTAAATTGATCATCTATAATTTTAAAGTGAACAACTATAACTTTAGAGTAATTACTTGCAATCTTAAAGTGATTACTATTTAAATTCTAAAGTGATCACTATTTGTAGTTTTAAAGTAATCATTTATAATCTTAAATTGACTATTTATATTATAAATTGATCAATTAGAAAAATGAGTTGATTGTATAAGCCCGTCTCAATACGATCTCATATAAAACTTGCTGTAAATAAACAAAGGCAGAGTAAAAATTGACAATTCTTTTAAGGTCCTGTGTGTAATTTCAAAAATTATGATACTTTTCTAGCAGTTTTGTATCTTTAAACACTTAGTATATACAATGCAATTTAATATTGAGACACATAATTTTTTAGGCTCTACACAGTTGAAGATATTGAATATGTTCAAATATTGCCATGTTAATAAAATGTTGATAAATGCGGAGGGAGTATGAGATGATTCGGTCAAAGAAGGAAGAGATTTAACTTAATCTATGGATTGTTATTAGTACTAATCAAAATACATTAACCTAAGTGCAGGTCGAATTTGTTCTCTCCCCCAATAAATTATCAGCACTTTACTTTTTTTTTTTTTTTTTGGAAAATAATTATGGATTGGTACTTTACAAAAATGCATTTTATATTGGAAAATTGATGATGTCATAACCTTTGATACTTTATTGAAAAATATATTTTTCAAGAAACATAGTAGTTGTTAATGGCATAATAAAATTAAAATATTAATAAATTCTTTTATTTTCTTGAAGGATCAATTACAAAGATATAATTCGACATAGTACTATAAATAAGAAATGATAATAGAAAATAAGTAAAAATAATTTTACTTGATATGTTAAGTTCAAATTAGTGAGAAAAAACCTTAGTAAAAATTAAATTTGGTTGAGCATAATACATGTAATAAATAGTTCACGAAAAAATAATGCCATAAATAGAATTAATATTCTCCCTCAACACATCTTAATTTAGATATTGATCATGCAACTTGAAAACAACTTAACAAGCATCATGATCTTGATCACAATATGAACTCCAATAACTTCTAGTAAAGATTTCATTTTCTAGGATTCCAACCTTATTTTATTAATTTATAGCTGGATAATAAGAGAAAATACTAATTTTTATGAAAGAAATGAGGGGTTGAGATGAAAAGAAAAAAATATGTTCATGTATGATTAAAAGAAAGGAAATGAGATTATTGTTAAAAAAAATTGCAAAATAAATGAGATAAACTAAAATAGAAAGTAGGTGTAATTTCATATGGACAAAAGGAGTATCTTCAACTTTTTCTGTATATTTTAGTTGCACTCCTGTTTTTTATTAAACTTCATAAAAAATAAAATTAATATTATGAAAATATGTTTTAAAACAAATAAAACAAAATCACACTGATTATATTTTACATCATACATAAATAAGTATACGCAAAACAAGGTCAATTGATGAACAATGAGTAATTTAAACAGTAACTGTAGCAACTAAACATATCGAAAGTATTAAATTATAAAGCCTAAATGTGAAAAGTATATATGCAAACATGTCCAAACAACTTTATGGTTTGTTTGAACTCTTCGATTGAAGAAGAAAGCTAAAGTGGTCCAGGAGCTATTTCATCCAGTTTTCATTAATTCATGGTTAAGGGTACCTATAATACATGCTTTAACATAAATTATTTATTTATTTAGCTTATAAACTAATGAAAAAGGTGTAAAAAAATTACCCCCAATTTTATTTATTTTTTCCTTTAAATTGCTCATCATATGTGAAAGAAATCTTAAGTTTAGCATGTTTTAACAACATTGATTAATTACCACATTCCTTAGATAAAGGTCTTGAAATAGATTCTCATATAATCTTCTCCTTTTCTCGACCTAACATGTAATTTTAAAAAAATGTTGATTAATTAAACTCCTTACACCCTTTAACATTTGTGGTGGTAATTATTGGAATTAATGAATTATTATATTGCATTCCATTAAAGGCGGATTCAAAATAAAATTAAATGATGTCAATACATTAAGTAGTGTTTTTAAAATATGTTGATTGTAAGGCTTGATTATAAGTAAATCATAAATTCTTATATGAGATCATCTCACTGTGAAAAATGCATTATATTTGGATTAAATAGCCCAATAATAAAAACTTTTAACTTTTGAGCATCTTGTTTTGAGGCTATCTCACCGTGAGACGGTCTCCTACAAAACGGGCTGAAGTATACTATTACGTGTCAAGTTATTAATTCCCTATTTCTATATAGGCAAAATTGTAATAAGTGGGATTATGAGGATCTTTGTTCGCAATTAATTGGAATATTTGTATGTACCATGTATGGAATCTGTTACCTTGCCTGTCGAACTTACAATTGCTTGGAGTCTAATTTTGAAGAATCTAAGTACCTTCTTTAGTTGTTTGTCCTAAATAAAAAGCCTAAAGCAAGGTATCATACTTCAAATAATATTACATTATATATATATATATATATATATATATATATATATATATATATATATATATATATATATATATATATATATATATATATATATATATATATATATATATATATATACATATATATATATATATATATATATATATATATATATATATATATATATATATATATATATACTTTTATTGGAAAAGTTATATCATACATAATCTAATAGGTCTATATTATTCATCTATAAGTAGAGCTTTAACCGTCCCGAACTGCAAAATCGATTGGTACCGACATGTATTTTGACTACTTGAGTCTTGATTTCCCATAATCAACATAGCACGACTTGATATTGACCTGTTATCATCATTCGTTATATAGACTGTTTTTCTCTATGTTTATCCATCTTTTAAACTTTATTATTCAAGACTATATTTCTTATGTTTATATTTATAATATAATTACTGAAATATATTATTTGAACCAAATATCATTATCTTAAGTTTTTTGGATGTAATTATTACGTTAAGTTAATAATTAAAGAATTAGTCATAAATTTAATATGCAAAAATAATGAATTTTATTGTTTCAAAGTATGTATTTGACTTAAAGTATATATACATTTTCCCAATTGGCTGCTTCACCAAAGTGTTAATTATGTATGTTTTTGATTTTAATGTATTATTCTTTTTGAATATTAATTAATACCAATATATACATTTTTACGAAATTTAATTTACTCAACCACATATTATTTTATGAATCTTGACTTATTTTTGGTAATATAATGTTTATTAAAATAAGGAGAATATTGCCTAAGAGGCCAAGGCAAAATCTAGAAGCATGAAAGAATCAAAACAATTCTTTACTTTTTCTAAAGCTTTTTTCTCATCCAATCAAAAAGTTACTACATATTTTCTTCAACTAAATATAAGAAGCATAAACACAGGGAATACCTTGTGATTTATGTTAAGTAATGCCTAATTAAATTAACAAACTAAATCTCCAACCTTACCCTGATAAAAATTCTCTATTTGTTTATTTTGATGGTTACATTCTCTTTTTACATTGTTTTCATGCATAATTCGAGTTTTAGTATCTATAAATACATCTTATAGAAATTATAAAAAATATATTAAAATTCTACATATTAAGACGAACCTAATAAAATTCCTCATGAATACATTTTAAATTCAAATCATGTTTAAATTTGTTTTTCCTTAAATATGAAATATTTCTATTGTAACTTTTAAGACGGAGTAACCAACTATATTATATGAGTACTATTTATTAAAAAATTACTCTTGTGAGAGATCTTTTATCGTTGAGATGACCTCAAAATAAAGAATTTATATCATCATAACTTTATACTTTACTTTATGATAATTCGGCTATTCAATCAACATATAAAGCGCGTTTCATAATAAAACTATCTCGTACAATTAGGTGGATCAAAATGGGTAAGTGGGGATTAAAAGCAATAAAATGAGCGCTTAATAAAAGTAAAAAATGCATGCATGCGTAGGTAGCTTACCAAATAGTATGACATGAATGCATAGGAAATAGGAAGGAATATGGGAATATATACGAAATAGATCATAAATTGTGGACATTCTCTTCTTAGGAAGATATGTAGGCATTTAAAATTATAAGAAACCAAATCTAGCTTATTTTTTAATTGATCATCATGTTGGGTTTGTGTTTCACTTTCTCCATCAAATTATCGACCAGCTTCTATAATGGGAATCATTTTTACAAACTTGAGAATTGGAATGCAACCATTAGAGCACCTAGCTAGCCACCTACACTTTCATACTTTTAGTCTTTTTCTATTATTTTCTTTAGTAATTTTGGGATCTTTCCTTTTATACATTCTAGCAAATTATATGTTTTCTATAGAATTAATAATGTTGGATAATTATGCTTAACACTAATTTTATTCTAATTAACACGAATTCGATAACACAATATCATGGTTGTATCATTATAATTCTTTGCACAAAATATATAACATAACAACATTTCAATATGATGCTGAAAAGCTTGAAAATCGAAAAATTTTCTCTAGTTTTCCGTAATAAAGCTTCAAAATTTATAAAAAAGATGTAGATTCGAAATTCCAAATCAAGTTAAAATTAGGAAAATTCGATTTTAAAGGTACGAACTTTAACTCATTTGCTTTTAAAGGTTTGAACTTTTGTTTGTTTTTTAAAGGCTCGAACTTTGGGGTGTCTCTGCTTTTAAAGGTTCGACTTACCTTTTACTGGTTGAAATGGTATTTTTCATCCTTTTTTTCCCTTCTTTCTTCTTCCATCTTGTACTGGTGATCCCCTCCTTTCTTCACCATTTTTCAATCCCTAAACTCTCTATTTCTTCACCATCTTTCTTCAATTGGGTATTTGTTTGTCATCTTTCTACAATTGGCTATTTGTTAATTTTGAAGATTTTGAAGATTGCTTTTTTATGGATTTTTTTTACCTTGGTTTGTTCATCTTTCTTTCCTTTCCTTTCCTTTCCTCTCTTTTATAACTTCAATTGGTTATTCGTCATCTTTTTTTCCTTTCCTTTCCTCTCTTTTAAAACTTCAAGATTTTAAAGATTGCAGTTTTAGAATTGGGTTTTTACTGATTTTATTGTACCCATGTAAGGTTCTTTACTTTCTGGGTTTTTTTTAAGTTCTCCCATCTTTTATCCAGGTTTGCTCAATTTCGGTTCCTATTCTTTAATTTTGAATAATCTTGAGCTTCACAAAGTCTATTTCTCAGAATTGTTGTTGCTTGCTATTGTTACTGATTGTTTTTTAATCCTGTTTTGTGGGTGTTGTTGCAATTTCATGTTTTTGAAGAATTCGTTTTAAAAATATCATTCTTATGGTGAAGGTGCCATTATTGAGGGATGAAGAAGACTTGGATGAGTAGAAAAATCAGATAAAAAAAACAAAGGGAAGAAAAAGGTAATATGATATTCCAGGTTACCAAAACATGAGGAACGTTTAAAAACGAAGCACCCCAAAGTTCGAGCCTTTAAAAAATAAACGAAAGTTCAAACTTTTAAAAGTAAATGAGCTAAAATTCGTACCTTTAAAATTAAATTTTCCTTAAAATTATCAATGATTTCCCAAAAATTGTTGATGAACTTAAATTATACTAGAACATGAATCGGACTTGGCTCTTTGGAAATACAGGATGCTTAATGCAGTACTTGGGATCTTATCCTTCGAGTTAATCCTGGAGAACCAGGAAGTCATAATGCTTCGGCTAGGGCTTGGACTTTCGCCAAATGGCCATCTATCAACTAGCGTAAACCCAAACTGAGACGCTGCAGAAATTATGGATGGCTCATCCACTCTACGCAAGACATGACAGAGAATTAGAGCGGGCTCAGGCAACTCTCCACTGGCAGAATCAGTCGAAATAAGCTTTGCAGCGGTAGAAAACAATGGTAAAATAGCATCAGAAACGTAGGTTACATCTGTACCGATGATGACATCAAAACCGGTATTATTCTCTTTTTTTATGGCGTCAATTTGTTCCTGATTACCCCAGTTCAGACTTCTAACCAATAATTTGTCGGCATTTCGTGATGAGAGATTTACGGACACATTATGCTCCAACAAGTCGAGTGCTCTTGCATCCCCATCTGTGGAAACGACGAGATTGGCGGATTGAGCAGCAACCATTGAGCATACGCCTGAACAACCACTACCAAGTTCCAAAATCCTTTTTCCTGCGGTGATAGATGAATTTTCTGCGAGGATGGAAGCCATTAGGCGGGCAGATTCCCACAGCATCAAGCCAGTTGATTTGCATGTATGTTGATTCTCTTTGGACAGAGCCTTTATCTTGAAATTGAAGTCCCCGAAACTAACATCGATAACCTAGAACAATATTTATAGAGCAGAAATGATAAGAAGCAACACGAGTTCTACAAACAGTTTACGGATCATCAATTCGGATGGCCAAGAGTGTCCAAGAACACATGAAGTGGAAGAACGTAGAACTCTCTGAATTTGCAACATTTTATCTAAGAAGTTTACTTTTATTTGTGCAATATAGCAAATTCAAAGGGGCAGGGAAATAAGATTTATTTATCACTCATTTCATTTTTTCTATATGGTAATATTTGAATTGTTGATGGCAAGGGAAGATAATTATCATAATAAAGAAAACTTAATAGTAAAGCAATTTGTTCCTTAGAATATTATCAACTGTTTGTGAATGAGACGGTATCGCATATATCAAGCATTATGCATACAATCTAGGCTTACCTCATGATCACAAGTTGAAATATCAAACATTTGTGCAGCCAAGCCAACTGACATATCGTCTTCTCCAACAGCGAGAGGCAGCCCTGCAACGCTCTCCTTGACTTCATTTTTGTTTACACCATCAAGGGTTTTGTTATTTAGATCCTTTTTAAGATCAAAGCCAGTCTTCGCTATTGGGATACGGAACACACCTTGTATCCAGCGCCTAGAATGAGACAAACAGACAAGGATCCAATGAGATTTTACAAGCAGATCAATTGATGTATTGGAACTTAATTACTGTATGGGATTTTTCTGTGACAGCTACAATATAAAAATAATTTATACACAAAAAATGAACAATGCTATTTACATTCATCCAACATTTGAATTCATGGCTGGATAATTAATTTCAAAATTCCATGTAATCAAAACTAGTCAAATGATGTAGATAACAAATAAAAAGACTTTCTCTTTCGTCCTTGTAACAAGGGTTCAATTCTCATCGCCTACACAAAGCATTGATTTCCTCTTCCCACTTGCCCGTACGAGATTCTCTTGCCTTGCTCCCGATTAAAAAAGTTTTTTTATGGCGTCATCAAGGAAGGAGAGTACATGTAGCCTAATTTTATGTAACACACTAGAACTGCATTATCCCCTAACTCCTAAAGACGGGCAAAGAAGTCTATCCAAGCAGTATAAAGATTTTACAGAAGAAAGATCTGTTTGAATTTTTTTTAAGTGTTATGTAGAGAAAATAATCAATGAAGTGGAGCAAAGAGGAAGGACAGAAGCACAAAAGATAATGACAGGGAGGAAATAAGGCTTCCTTTCCATAAAAAAAAAAAAGTTCATCCTTTGAAGAGCTATCTTTCACCTTTAGAAAACATGTTTTCCACCCTTGAAAGGAAAAAAAAAAAAAAAAGAATAACAACGACATTTCGTTATCCAAATGTCATTAAGTGGCTTCCACCTACAGTGAAGTTTGAGAGTGTCGGATGTACGCAATCTTACCCTTATTAACGATACAACTAACCTTAATTTTAAAAAGCATTCCTCGCTTTGCGCCATGCGCGCCACGAGCTCAGACTTGATTGAAAACACCTATGCTAGGTAACGCAAAGCCCACTACATATGCATGTCACACCTTGTGCACCTCTTTGATGGGCTGGGTAGTTAACTAGAACTTGTTTGTTTGAAAAAGAAATCAAACTCAAAATCGAAATTTACTTTAATATGAAGTTCGAGAAATAGTAGCTTCTTTATGAAAAACAAAAAGTGAAGAAAATAGCTTTGGCTATTCTTCATATTCTCATTATAATAGTTATGTGCTTTGTTACTTGGACTTGTGTACTGATGTTGAATACTGGTACTTATCCAAGTGTCGGATACGTTTAAATATTCAATTTTACGCCTAAAATGAAGTGTCTAAGTATCATACCAATGTTCGAGTATCAAGGATCGGACACGAGTATGTGAAGCAAAATGAAGAGTCCGAATAACATAAGTTATGTGCTAAAGTGGTGTTTGCCGAAAGAATAATGAATGTTTTTAAGATTGTTGATACTAAAATATGAATGTCATATTGTTTATGGTATTGTATATATTTGTGTTTTTAAAATTGATTTTTAAACTTTTTAGAGAAAAAATAGGCCTCGCCTACAAAAGTCTCCTGCCTTCTCCATGCGTTTTGCGCCTAGGCTCTAAGGACCTGTCGTGCTTCAGAGCGCCTTGCGCTTTTTAAAACTAAGAAACTAACGAAAAGGTTGTTTCTAATTGACCCTTGATAGCAAACGTCATGTGCAACTCTACATAAAAATGAGTCATTTTACTTTAGTCCATTATGATCCAAAACCAAAGAACTATAGATTTTTGGCCCTAATCTCCATCGAGATAATGGATTTAAAGTTAAAAAAATGGATAATATGAGAAAATCAGATTTGCTGAAATATGTATTGTCACAATTAAGCACTAATCACTATCAAAGTGATATCCAAACAACTACCGATTGATTTCAAAATCAAGCTGCATCCATACAATAGCTAAGCAAGACTTATAGTAGACTAAGAGTAACTACGATTGCATTCTGATAATAAACTAATGGAAATCATACCGATTCATAATCAGTTCACGAGATCGATTCTCTACTTGTTTGCAACACAACTCAATCTCTTCAGTAGCAAATCCATTTTCTTCATATAGATGTTTCAGATACTCCTCAGAAAAGTAGAAAGCTCGCTGAAATTTGTTTATAACAAAAAAATTGTCATTGCACGTTTTGATTGAGATCCAAAGCGTAAGTATGAATAGAACTTACAGTTCCATCACCTCTGACATAGAAATTCTCACTGATCTTTTGATCCTTGCAAGTAAATCTCTCCTGCCACGATTGAAGACAAGTCCATTGAACTGTAAACGCAGCATAAAATAGTTCCCAATTGCAAAAGAACATGCATACAAAAAAGAATGACAATGTAATGGAATCTAAGCAAGATTTGAGAGAATGCACATAAATCAGAAGAAAAAAAAACCTGAGCAAGATCACCAGTGGCATAATCGCGGAAAAGTATAAGGCCATTTGGCTGGAAATGAAAATCAAGCATGTTTCAGATTATAGAGGTATGTTCCGAAATATTAAATCTTGAAATATACTAAAGGAAAACTCTAGAATGTAAAGTCCAGAAAAATTTTACCTTAAGAATGTTTTTGATATTATGCAATACTAGTGACATTTTCTCAGGCGACACTGCAGACAGGACAAAAATCTACTTAAACGGTCAGTTGATTGAGTAGAATATCAGAAAATCGCAACAAAGATATATTCTTTATGCAAGTATTCCCAATTTGGCAAACAAATTTTAGCTCCCAATTTCTGATTGACTAGAAAACTGACTGATACATCAACATCATTGAGATCAGAACTGAAACAAAGGGTACCACAGCTGAAACAAAGGACCATTGTTCAAGCAGCTTACTACTCTCTCCGTTCTGTTTGATGTTCTCATTTGCTACTTGGGTAGTTTCAATTGATGTTCTGGGTATGATTAGCCTTGATCATTCTAACTTCAATATTTTTTAAATGCTTATAGTCCCATTTCCACCAACTTTATTTTAACATTTTCGCAAGGCTTATGTCCCCACAATCCACATAAATTCCACCAACTTTATTTAATGGTTTTTTAGCTTGTGGTCCCTATATTTTTCCTACCAACTTTATTGTAATACTTCCTCTATCCCACTAGCACCTTTCCATTTCTATGGTGTATTTCATTAACATCTTTCCATTTCTATTTAAAGCCATACTTATTTACTTTTTAAGTGCACTCCAATGGTTGCTTTTACCTTTTAAAGTAGTCTTCAACAGTTGCTTTTACCTGTTTAAGTAGTCACCGATTAATCCTACCTATTAAATATCCATCATATGCACACGGGGGTCACTATTTAAGTGATTCTCAATGTTTTCTTGAAACCGTACATATGGTAATGGGAAGTACGCAATGTGATGGAGGGAAACGATTGTTGTCTCCACATTTTATACTAAGCATTTTATCGAATATGTACACAGGAAACATCAAAGACATTAGAGTCCCAAGAGCCAACAAGAGAAATATAAGATTATGTCTATACCATAGTTACAATGTCCACTGAAGAAGGAGCTATCTGTTTGCTCAGATCATCACTTGTAAGATCGCAAACAAATGCATTTATGCATGTCTCTGTGTATTCTCGGTGCGACTGCCAAAGGAAAAGAGAAACAAGTTCCTTCAGCGACAGAAATATAGATTGATATATGTTCGATTGAATTAATTATTGCACTTATAAGTCACATTTGAACTGAAGTCATCAATAACTTTGGATAGCAGTTCAACAAACCTTCACTAAGCTTATGGCTCGCTGAGAAAAGTCACAAGCGTGTACAAAAACATCTTGGTATGTAGCACGTAACGGGAAAATGGTATTTCCAGCCCCACATCCAACCTGTTTGCCAGTCCATTATCATCAAGGTTATCTAGAATGGATGGTAGAAAAAATTCAACAGATTGCTTTATAGCTTTATTTAAGCAACCTATATTTTGCTCAAATAAAAAGCCAAAAAGCACCAACTTATGAAATCATAGGACATATGTAACGAAAAAATTACAAAGCTGCATTCAGAATTTAGTCAGTCAAATCAAATAACAATTGCCGAGAGAGGACAACAAACCTCAAGAAGAACTTTTCCTCCAGGTACCTGTGTTGTGTTGCATACAGACAACATCAAGAACATCAGTAACATGGTTTTTAAAGGAAAATATGTCATAGATGTCAAGCAAATAGTAATATACAGCTACTAGATCTTACGGTAAAGTAACGACCCCATTCTTTATCCAAGTAATGCCGATCCTTGAAGAACTGATGCAATGATAGACAGATTGTTATTATAAAATGTCTAATTATTACAAATGAAGTTTTAATAAAAGCACATAAATATCCATCACATTTCATTTCTTATTGTGACGGCTTGAATATACAAAAAAAATTATGAGAGAATCAACTTCCGATAACGTAGATGCTTGAATATACAAAACCACTCTTGCGAAAAACGAAATTCGACTCGATACGAGCAACGGAAAAACAAACGAGATAAGTTTCGAAAACACTGGAAATGAAACGTTATCCCAAGTTGCACAAATAAATGCAATATTATGTAAAAGCACATAAGCCAAAATATCAAATTTTAAAGCACCAAACTCAAGTATATAATAATAAATAATCATAAACTAATAAAGATAAAATACAATCAATAGCAAGAAATATGAAAAATCTAAGTCCATGGTGTAGCCTATTTCAAACCTCAATTCCTCCAATCTTCAACTTTCAAGTCTTCCAACCTTATAGTAAAATCATCAAGTAGATGCCTTCGAGGTTGATATCCCATTTTTATAAGGACCTTCCACATATATTTGAATGAATAAAGACCAATTTAGTGGCACGAGTAGCATTTAACTGATTCCTATTGATCAATGTTACTTGGAACGCGGAGCACATGGACATTTTCGATGTCCGAACCAGAACGCAGAACGAGACCGTATTGGATCGCCTAAGGACGCGTACAAAATCTTCAAAGAGTGCAACTCATAAACGTCTGCCACCATTGTTAAATTAATTGAGAAGAGGAGGAAAATCAAGGGAAAAGAAAGCTTATGCTTAGCTTTTGTTCATTGTCGCCATTGTAATCACTTCTGTTGTTGATAAATGTTAAGGGTTTCCTACAAATCCTTTAGTGGGCTTGACCCATCTCTTCTTTTTTCCTTATGAAAGATGAGTAAACACATTACACGTGTTCCAATTTTTAAATTTATTTTGATCTTTTTCATTGCTCTTTCTCCATGTTTTTATTTTTCTTTTGGTCCTTCTTCTTATCTTATTCCCCCCTTTTCTTTTCTTTTATTTTTCATCTCTAATCCTCCCCCCCCTCTTTATTTTCTAATGTTTATTACATTTAAACCAAGGAGGAAGCTTGTGGACCGGTGATATAGAATCATAGAATGTAGAAGCTAAAAAGATTGTTTTTATATTCACTATATGATTGTATTATATACTTTAGGTGTAGTAGTTATACTTTACGTTTAGCGGTTATACTATTAAATTCTACTTAATTGGTAGACTATTGAATTTTTTTTTTCAAATCAGAATAGTTGCAATACTAGTGGCTTGCTTCTTGACATCGTGATAACCTTTACACAAAATATGTAATCTATAGCTATGATCAACAGTACGTTCATACGATCAAATAAGATTTAAAAGATTTCCATATAAACACACGAACTCAAATTGACCCATTCGAAATACCACACTTGAAATTCAATGAACACCTGAACACTAGAAATATCAAACATTGCATTAGCTGCGAAGGTTATCACGGTGTCAAGAAACCCTAGCCACTACAGCAATTCTTAGGACTTGTAAAAATTGGATGGATTCCGGGGACAAGTACAAAAGAGCAAATTTTGCCAAGGATCAACCATAATGTAGAGCTAAAGCCTCTATTTGGAAAGAGAAGAACTATTCAAGAGGCAATAGCCCAATAAAATCCAAAACAAAGAAATGGCTGATAATGAAAAAAAAAAACAGAAATAATGGCACTTGAAGGACTCTTCCTCTATTCACTTAAAGCATGCTTATATCGAGAGTAAATATTAAAGGGGAAAATAAAAGTCAAACTATACAAATGAAGGTAAGTAGAGGGTGACTTTGAAAGGGGAGATGAAGGTTAAAAAATATGAAGGTAGAAAGAAGAAGGAAAAAGAAGATAATCAACCTTATTTTGGGATGAACAAGGGAAACATTTACTCTCCATCCTACTAGGGTAAATATTTACCCCAAAATAAGGGGATTCATTCTATATTTCTTATTCTCAATCACTTTACAACTATTTCATACCTTTGACAACAATCTTCTACTCTAATTTCGCCATCTCAAGAAACAACAAGATTTTAACCAAATGTTATGAAGTGTATCCCACCTAGCTAAGGTTTAGGGATTGAATGCAACCCTACCTTTGTTAGTGATAACAAACAAAGGGTTGTCGGTAATAACAAAAAGGTTGCTTCCTATTGACTCTTGTTACCAAACAATTGCAACTTCACCATAACACTAAAATCATATTTCCATAATTCTGAACCATAACTACAATTAGCACAAACAACTACCAATATCAATTACAGCACTTAGTTAACCAAAAATAAAGTACATTATTAGTATAAGTTAGTATCAAACGAACAGATAACAAAAATTAAAGAGCTTACTTTGTCTTGGTGACGCTTATAAAAAATATCCCAGTACTTTTTAGCATCTCTTTCATATTTATCTGCAAAAAGCCCAAATTTAGATCGAAAAAAGGATGCAAAGTTTATAGAAATTGCAAAGAAAGTAGATTGAAAGAAACCTTTCCAAAAGGAAGAAATTCCAGAATTAGCAGTTGGGTATATTTGAATCTTCGTAGTTGGTTGCTGCTCTGCTGATTCAGTAGACTTGGAAGCCATTATTAATTACTATTTGAATTCCAAAAATAATTCCGCAATTGTAAAATGTATTAAAAACCCTAAATTACGAACTGAAAATCAAGATTATGAAGGAATGTTGATGATTTGAGTTGAATATTAAAATTTATACGGCTATTAAAAGGAATGAACTTTGGTCTTTGAGCACCACAATAGACAGAGTAGTTACTAGAACGGGTTGTTGGGTGCTGGCTGCAAATGAGAAATGTTAGAGAGAAGTCACAGCAATCCAACTCCAAAACTGGACATAAAAGATATTTTTAGGTTTTTATTACTTTCAAGCTTGAGTGATTTAAAAAAAAAATTACTTTAACGAGTCGAATTTTGACAAAAATAATTAATTAATGTTGTTACTTGCTGACGTGTTTGACAACATGTGTTGTCATATGTACAGTCACTTCAAAAAAAGTTATCAGTGTGTACAATCACATCAAAAAGATCATGTAGGTCAGTGACAGAAGCTTAGAGTGGGGCCCGACCACAGACCGTAGATTAGGGTGGTATTGTGCTTTTGTTGTTTGAAAACAGCTTGAGGATTTTCGAAGGTGAAAGTATTGTTTGAAAATCGCGTGAATGGAGTTATGGAGAGGAAAATTATGGGTGTCACCGTGTCAGAACTAGGTATTAAGTAAAATATGGATGAATTTGACCAATTTTTTACAAACTACCACACTTATTAGCTTTTTTTTATGAATATGAGCTGTAGGATTTAGGAAATGGAGTTTACGAAAAAAGGAGCTGGCTAGGGTTTTTTAATAGATGCTCGCCCATTTTTATTATTTAGTTTTGAGCCAGCTGAAATCATCTAACAATTTCAACTATTAAGGTTCAGTTTTATTTGGATTCAACTCGGTAGGTGATTAGTTGAATGCAGCTATTTTCCGTTTTATGCTGCTTTCACTAATTGTTCACATATTTAATAGAGCGTATTATAGTGGTGATTACTTGAACAGCTAGTCTTTTGAAAGATTGTCTTTTTGAGAGACATATCTCAAGTCCAACCCATTAAAGATTAATGTTATTTTTAATGCCTACTTATATTATCATTATAGTTTATTTAGTGTATCCTTAATGTCTACTTTTAATATTTTAAATATTTATTTACATCATTCTAAATGTTTACTTAAAACATTTTAAAAAATATATAATGAGCTAGCCCAATTAGAGACTGTCTCTCACAAGAATTTATGTTATTTGAATGCTTGAATTTAAAATCAACTAACTATACACTAACCAGTATTAGTGAGATGTTAGGGGTTAAATCAACTTCTCTTAGTCACTACTTAAATGCTCAAATGAATATTGAAGAAACCTTAAATAAAACCCAAATAAACTAACTTAGTACAAATATCACTCCAATAAGCTTGCCAAAAACTAAGTATTGTTTCTCTTTCAAAAAATTACACTACCCATTGCAATTACAATCCAAATGCTAAGCTAGAAGATGACCACTTTGAAACCCTAGAAATTATGAAGAACAAATGAAGTACAAAGGAAGTATGGGGAAAGAAAGAGCATCAAAATCAATTAAAGTACATCTTTAAGTAGAGGATGGTGAGCTCAAGCGATGCCTCACCAGTCACCACTTTCCAACAAAACACGAGTAGAGAATTGATCAACAGTGCTTAAAAAAACAAATTCGACAATTTACTATCAACGTGTGACATTGCAAGAACATGAGACCAAAATGTCTATTCCTAAGTTGGACAATTTGTTACCTATTAAAATATCAAATCATTTTTTAAAAAGGCGCCTAGATTATAAAAATTTCACCAATTTTTTATAGAATAACGGCCCGTTTGGTACATGATATTAGGGGCGGTAATGGTAATAAAATTAAGTAATAAAAAATTTGATTGTTTGGATGCCTTCAATGGTAATGGATTGTAATAAAATAAGATAATGAAATTACCAAAAATGGCCATTTTTATTACCATCAAACAACCTGGTATTAGGCTGTAATGGTAATAAAGTATTACTGTGGTAATAAAATAAGGTAATGTTGTTTCGAGCTGAAGAAAAAAAAATAATGAAAAAAAAAGGTAATGTATGTAATTATCTAAAAAAATATTATTATTAAAAAAAAATCATTAGATAGAATAATTTAGATACAATAATGCTTTTAGATACAAATATACAATAATGAAACTAAGAGTCATTACCATTTTTTATTACAAACAACCAAATGCAATCAATGGAATATTATCTTTCATTACCATTCTTTAGTCATGCACACCAAACAAAAGAATCTTCATTACCAATTCTCATATCCGTTCCTTCATTACTATTGCCATTATAACATTTCGTTCTCATTACTTCATTACCATCAACCAAACGGGCCATAAATGTACAACATAAACAAAAAGAAAAAAATAAACGGGCTTTTATCTACAATCATCATTCACCTATATCTAAAATGAATAGGTTAGTCATGGTAGCAATAGCATCGCCGGTAATTAACTATCTACCGGAGACACGGCTTCCAAGGCTATGCTCATCTAAGAAGCCTATATCCCAATTTCTTGTGGTTGACGTAAAGGACATTAAAGCAACCACAACTGATCTCATGCTCGGCCGATTCTCAGGATTCTCTTGAGTGCATGACCTTGCAAGTTCTACCATCTGCATACAAACTTCGCATTAAACCAAATATCGATAAAGAAATTCGTCTTTTGGACGTAAAATTTCATTGATGTATGTTAACGTTGGATCAATCACCTTGAGAACAGAGTCGAGAGGGTAGTCTTCCCCAAGACGAGGATCCACTAGTTTGCATATGCTGTTTGGATCCGACTCACTAAGAACTTCCTCAAACTGTTGTAAATAAGAAGATATAAATGATAAACACATTGTATTATTAGACGGATTGATTGAACAAGAAACGAGATACAGAAATGGCGAAAAGTGAATGATAAGCAACATATAGCAATTGTTTACCAAAGCAGCAAGACCCTGTGGTTGAAGAGTTGATCTGTTTTCTTTAACGACAGCTTCCTTGCCTGAAATGAGTTCAAAGAGAACAACGCCGAAAGCATATACATCCACTTTTGGAGAGACATCACCCAACTGCGCATACCTGCATGAAACACAGCCTTAGAATCTCAAGTCATTGATAGTAATGGACTTGAATAGAAATGAGGTCATTACATTACATAATAGTTTGTGGATGGTTGGAGAATAAGAAAAAAGCAAATGAATGATAGAAATGAATGGTTAAGATGGAGAGAGATAATAAGTTTGTGGATGAGATTTTTAAAGAAAGAAAGTGGGGCCATTGCCAAAAAGAGAAAGGGTGCAAAATGAGTGGCACAAACAAGAATAGAAAGAGGTGCAAATTAAAAGGGACAGAGGAAGTATTATCTTTTTTAAAAGTGTATTTAGCTTTAAAAAACCTATAAGCTTTAATTTGGATAAAAGCATAAATTCACATGACGATGTCTACAAAACGAGTCACAACATCGCAAGGCACCGTGTCCACGACATCGTGGCTGTTACCGCAATCATAACGACTTCCTTAATTTTTTCCTCTAAGTATAACACATACATATAGAGTGAAAATATATATCAATTGATGATACAATAACCCTGGAGACACACTAGCACCACTAACCAAAGAAGGTCAAGAAATTATTCAATTAGATCTTCAACTGGTAGTACGACATGAAAAGAACTAACCTCTTGATGGGAAAACCATATATTCATATATTCACCTCCACATGAAATCCCAACAAACCAAAACCTTTTATAGCTAGAGGGTTAAAATAATCAATGGCATAAAGAAAGAGCAAAGTGTGCCATGCATACAAAACATCAACGACATTCAAATCTCTAGGAGAAGGACTTTCAGAGATGTCAAACAAGAGTAAAAGGCGCCTTAATTCATTATTTCCGTATTTACTTGCATTAGACCCAAGATAGATCGGGATCTGTATCACTCAATAACCTACCAAGAAAATAGCTTATGTGACCATAAGAGGAAGTTCACAATTTGTGTTGTTCCTAAACTTCTTTAACTTCTAAAACTTCAATCCGCAAGGTTTGAATTGCCATTATAAAACAAAATTTTAATTGCTCCGCCTGTTACCTTGATGCGTCTAACTATGAAAACTACTAATGAAGAGGCAAAGTTTCAGAGGAAAAGGATGGAAAGCATTCTATTATCCACTAGATACTGAACTAATAAAAAACTTACTCCGGTGGCATGTATCCAAATGTTCCCACCAAACGAGTAGGTAAAGATGCGTTCCCAACCTCTAACAGTTTTGTCAATCCAAAATCTGCAACCTACACAAATAGGACATTGTGAGAAGGTATACTCATGAATAAACAAAAAATGATGCGTTCATTTAAAATACCTTCGCATGGAAATTATTATCAATCAATATGTTAGGAGATTTGATATCACGATGAATGTAGACAGGTACAGTGTGTTCGTGAATATATTCCAGACCTCTTGCTGAATCAAGAGCGATTTGTACTCTAGCATGCCATGGAAGAACAGCTCGTTCTGAGGAACAAAGAAACAAACATGTTGGCGCTTGTACAGATACATTGTTCATGCCTAACGGAAGAAAAATAGGAAGTAAGATTTGCTAAGACGGAAACCCACCAGAACCACGCAAATGTTGACTTAAGTTACCATTTTCAATATATTCATACACCAGAAAAAGAGAACCCTCAACACAATATCCAATCAAGCGGACCTGCACAGTGGCGGATCTAGAACTCAAAATCATGGGTAACACCAACGTGTTGAAGTAAATTAATAAAAAAAATTTGACACAGTTCTGTTTATAAAATGATTAATGAACAGCCCAAAATTTTTTCATTACTCCAAATTGACCTGTACAAGTAAAATATCGCAATAATAATCTCATCTCGCTGCCAGTATAAAATGAAAAGAGCCATAAATGTCATATGCACCGCATTGTACAAAGTTACAAGCTACAAATTACAACGAGATCAAAGTTTGACATAGTGAAATACTTTATCATTCTGAAATACTAGCTACATCACGGTTATTGACACTATTCATCGTTTAAGCTTATTTTATATATTATGGCTTATATGTAAGAAAAAATATAGGCAAGTTGAATTTTGATTGAATCATCTAGTCGCATACTTTCATAAAATTAAAATAATATATTGCATTGCGTAAAAAAATCAAATGTAACCAGTATAATAGAACCAAGGAAGTACAAGGTAAAGATAAAAGGAAAATTATCACAAAAAACATGGGTAGCCTATGCTACCCAATGTTATTGTATACATCCGCCTATGGAAGTGCACTCAATTTAATTTAATGCACAAGTGAATGAAGGAAAATCTAATTAACTTCCTAATAAGTTTCAGAAAAAATTATATTATATGTCGATTGAGAAGCATTTTGTACAAGTGCACACAAAAATATTTGATTACATTTTATAAATAGGATCAAACGGAAAAAAATAAGCCAGAAAGAAACATCTACTATAGTACTATCATAGTAGCCAATACAGCAATGGAGAAAGGATTGGGCTTTGTTCATCCATTAATTGTAAGTATATTTCGAAACAATCGTTCAGTCAATTAATTTTAACATCCAAACATCTCTCTTGAGTAAGACTTAGTCTCATACACAATTCTTACAGCTTATGACTAGTGACTACCTATGACGTTCGGAAAAAATAGAACATGTGATCCTTGAGGAAAGCAGTATTCTGTGCCTGGATATTTTTTTCACTTCTAAAGGTTTTGTATTATTTGAAAATGTGTTTTATGGGATTGGGTGGGCTAAGAAGAAAATAATGCGGGAAAATCAAGTAACTCAGTATTCAAACAAACGGACTAAATTTGTAATAGTGTTATTATTTGGAAACATCACATCCTCTTTTTCAATACTCTTGGTCTACAGGCAATATAGACATAGTCTTCTCTTTATCAAACTGTATTAAAAAAAACTTCAACGTTATTACAGTACACGATAGTGCATACCAAGTTCAAGTGATGAACATGTGCCAAGACCTTAAGTTCAGCAAGAAACTCCCTTGTTGCTTGCATATCCATCTTCTTGATAGCTGCTTTCTGCAGATACAAACGAGCCGCACATGATTAGGACTTCGTAAACTATACACACACACACGCACAAACACACATGGTGGACAAAAAGCTATGCGCCCAAGCCAACTAACAGAAGTCTTAGTCCATCAGCACAAGATAAATATCAATATATATAAATTTCCTTAAAGTAGACACCATTGTCCTAAATAGAACCAATTTAATTTGCATGAGACTGTTGCATTGATAGAACAATACTTTTATAGCTAGTGCAACCTTTTCTTGTGTTGAAGTTAGCAGCTTACTGCTTTAATAATCTTTCTTTTTTTCCCCTGAATTAACTAGCAAAAAATCACCAGGCCAATAGAATGAACTCAACTAAGATAACTGAATTGAATATTGGCACACCTTATATAGCACATGAAAAATGATATACCAAGGGAGGCAAGGAGGAAGAGAGCAAAACAAGGGGAAAGGCAAACAGATTCATACTAGGAAGCCCACATAGAAACATTGACAGCTAACCAGATCAAAAAAATTTTTTTGTTGCTTTTGATAAATTTGCTTCAATCCACTCCTTCATCAGTGCGTTCTTGGTTAAAGCAAGAATTAATCTTAGACGCAACTAGGAATCGCACTACATTTGTCCAAATCTATGTTACTCAAACTTTTTATTTTGCTCCACGTACCCGTGTACGATCCTTGATGCTCGGGGTCTTGGACATTGGTATGTCACTTAGACACTTCATTTTAGGCATAAAATTGAATATTTAGACGTATTCAACACTTGAAAACGGTATCCGACATTAGTACTCAAGTCCAAGTAACATAGGTCCAGATGAATTATTATGACAGGTGAAAAAGCAATCCCTAACATCCAGTTATTATATTACTTCAATTTAAAGAATATTCAAGGAAGGAAGACTTGATAATAATTTTCACAACACTGAAATGTTGACCTAGCAAATAGTAAGTGAAGGTAAATGTAACCATTTACCTCGCCTCTTAATTCCCCATAGTAAACAGCTCCAAAACCACCTTGACCAATTTTGTTAGCCAAGCTGAAATTATCAGTCACATTTGCCAGTTCCTCATAAGAAAACTCCACTAACTTGTCAACTGCTACGCCAAGATGCTTAGGATTGCTTGTCACAGCTTCAGGTTGAACAGGCACATCTTCTACTTAAAATGACGATATGATATTATAAGGATGTTACTTATATGCAAACAAATTAAATTCACTACAAGTATCACATTTCTTGCTCTCATACAAAAGTAATAAAATAGTAGTAATAAACAAGAAAAAAAAGAGAATAGCACATTCAGAGATTTAATAAATATATATCTTACTGCTCAGAATTTGGTTAGTCAGCCAAGGGAAGAGAATTTTGGATTTTAGCAACATGTTGTTTGAAAGCAATTCTGTGGGGGTTCCCTATGGCAACTTACGTTTTTTGGAACATGTTAATCAATAGTAAATTCTGCCTTCAGTCTACACACAAAACGGCTGGGCTGTTTCAGCCACTGTAGTAGTACCTAAGCAAATAAATGTATATCTTGGAGGTGACCAATTCATTTGTTCCCTGGTCAAATTATTTGGTGGGTATTGTGTCCAATATTACACTGAATTCATTCTCACTTCTCAGTTCTCACTCACACATGCATATTACATTTAGTTAGCAAGAGGTAACGAGTCAGCGCCTCAACGGTTTGTTTTGGTTGAATTTTCAAACTAAATTGCAGTTTGGCCTGCAGAGTTAGCAAGAGAAGCCAACCAAGCATGAGGAGAGTGAGTGTGTACTTACAGACAATGAGTCAGTGGTTTATTTTGGTTGCTATAGAGTGTGCACCGATTTGCATGGTGCATGGAAAGAGGGTGAGCACGAAGTATGCGGTCAGTCTCTACAAGGTATGGGTGATCGGATTTGGGTGTGGCCTAATTTACACATTAAATTGAGTGGTGAACTCTTGTTTGATGGCTGGATGGAGAGCGGAGTTGGGTTTGAGCTAGGAAAAGCCACACATGGAGTTCTTTGTTGCCAAGCACACGTGAAAGATAGAAGATAGCTGGCCATGCATACATAAAAATATGCATGATGAAAGAACTATGACTATAAGTGACTATATGTACGATGGAAGATAGATGACCATGCATACATAAAAATGCATGAAGGGTCATGCACATTGACGAGTACAAGTGCAGCAATATATAAAGCTACGGCACGCAAGGTGGATGAAGGTGTGAGGAAAGGCATAATCAAACACCGAGTCAATGCCTGAGAAGTGCTTGGCTAGTGTCATCCATAATGAAACATTTCACCCACATCACCATGATGCGACCATATTGTAAACGTTTTTGAACTAGCTTACACCAAAATACCCAGTCATGGCAACGGAAGCCATTTAAATTGACCAAAAAAGTTGTTTCATAACCATTATAACCATGAATGAAACCATATTTTTATACTAAAAAACAAACATGGAGTGTTTGTTTATTATTGGTAATGTAATTAAACATAATATTTAACTTGTGTTTCTAGGTTATAAGAGTTACTCTCATTGAGATAGCAATTTTTGCACGAGTGAATTCCATTTACACCTTTGAGAGTTGGTGAGTGAGTCGTAGAGTTGTTTGAGAGACGAGTTATTCCTTTTTGCCTACTAGTTTGTGTCCAACTTTACAAGAGAGGAATGAGTTGGGTCCTTTTAACCAATCAAAAAATAAAATAAAATCTAATTTAATCTAAGTGATTCTAGCAAATTCTTTAAACACCTTTAATACGACTATATCAATTGAATTGCCCGAATTTTCAAAGATCTAGAATGATTTAGGATTGAGAGGCTTGTCTTTGCTATCTTGTTCAAATTGAAATAAGATCACTTCGATAATCGGGTTCTACGACGTTAGAGGGGCCCTGAAGGATTCTTCGAGGACTTCAGTGAGAATATAGGATGAGTACTTACTACCTAGGAAGCCCGATTCCAAGTGCACTGTGGCCTTAGCTAAGAGAAGCTTTGCTAGGGTTTGTTTATAGCGTGAGGTCTAAAAAAATGTTCTTCTTACAAGTGTAAATGCAAGGGAATTAATTCACGAATGATTGAGAGCAGAGTTTGCAATAAAATTAGTTGGTTACCTCAGATGTGGAGAATGTCGAAGTATTTATATCCCATAATTAACTTGAAGCAGTTTCCTTCCAATCATGCTAGGGAATGTCCCTTTTGACCCTCGTACATTACCGTTAACATTCTTTATGTGATCTTCACTTTTTCCTAGTTTTTCGTGTAGAGTCAGCTACAACTATGTACTTGGAAACCTCTCGTTGGTACTTAGTTGTGCAATGGAGCATTGAATACTAGGTTTTTCTTTTGCCCGTTTTGTGGAAAATCCCATACTTTAACAGCAAAATCATACCTCTACCACATCACACGAGAATACTAGGCTATATAGTTGCATTGTTCTCTTCTCAATTTTGCATTTAACACCACATATTTTAAGAGATTTTATAGGGATTTCCTAATTAAGTGTCCAGGGTCCTGATCCAGAGACACACCATTTTAATTGCGCGCACTAGCTATGTGTATGAACTAAATCCTAAAACTAGTACCAATATGAACTTTCGTTTTGCTGCTTATAATCGCATGCTCGTCCCCTCTTGACACCTAGTTTGTGCCTACCTCCGTGCCTATTGGTGCCTTTGCTTTACTCCCCAGATTAAACATAAAAGAACCAAATAAAGATAGGTTGTTGGACATTGCCTAATCTCAATAAAATATGTACAAGTGAGGACTCCAATTTTAATGCAAGTGCGCTATTTGTATGGGTTCTTTGGAAAATAAAGCAACCTTTATCCTTTCCATTCCTCTCACTTTCATCCCTTAGCCTGTCAAACAAAGGAGCAAAATAGAACTACAGCCCAGAATATAGTGTAATGTATTAGGACTACAGCCCCTAATATAGTGTAATGTATTAGGACTACAGCCCCTAATATAGTGTAATGTATTATAAAGGAGCAAAATTTGACCCTAGTCTCATCCTTCACTGCAAAGTGGATAATACTTTGTGGCATCGACTTTTTAAATTAAAAAAATGTGGAAATTTAATGTGCTCTGCTTCTTTGATTGGTGGAAACACAGATGAGATGGATTGGTAACAAAAGCAGAGGAAGGTAATCTAGGAAAAATTGGGTGCTTAGGTTGGACTGTTGGAGCATAAATACCACATCTAGTTCTTCAATAACGTTAATAGTGAGGACGAGAGATCAATCCATGTTTGAGCTTATATGCAGTTTGTCACATAAAATTGTTCTCTTATACAATCACCTGACCTTCTTCTATTATTTAAAAAAACCGTGAAGGTATAGGCACCTAGTTGTCTTGTTTTAATGGCTTTGCGCATAGTAACAATTAGCCTCCTTATTTAAGCTAAACTTCAATAATAAAGAAAAAAAGAACACAATATAATTGAAAAAGAAGTTATACATGTAAGTGTAACTGTACAAAATGGAGAGTACCTGCTAGTCTTGACTTCAATTCCGACTGATTTGAAAGTAAGGCTTCTTTCTTCTTCTTTCTTCTTATGTAGACAAGATACCAACTAACTAAAGATACACTAACTCCAATAGCCATGCATATACCCACTATGACTCCAGGAGAAATTCCTGCAATGGCAGATGAGAGTTTTCATGAAGTACCATAAACATTGAGATTTTCAACACAAAAAAATCAAGAATATATGAATACACGGAATGCAGGAATAAAGATAATGAAGATAATTACCTCTGGAGGTCGGTTTTCGACTGGAGCCATTTGGACTGCAAATGTTCACAAAAACAAACAGAATAAAATTATAAACATATGACACATGAATGGTAAGATATTACACATATAAAAGTCATTTAGACTTAAGAAAAGACTACAAGTTACCTTGAGCCTGAACTCAGCGGAGGGTACTTTCCATTTCTATCTGCAGAAAACAGTGCATTTCAAACAAAAGTAAAGCACATAATGATATAGCAATTTCAAATTTTAATAGTCAGCAAGTAAACATTCAATAAACCACATTCATCAAACACAAAAAACCAAAATAATGCCAAATTGCTACAACTCAATAATAGTAGTAACAAAGAGTGTAAAAAGGGAAAGTTTTCGATTTTCACCTCGACCGGGTATAAAAACAATCCCATTTCCAGCACCAAAGTTGACACCAGGATTGTATTGCTGCAACAAACTTGCACTCACATTCGTCTGCCGAGCAATAGAATTCAAACTATCACCAACACGAAGCGGATAAGTAACAAACAAACCATACTCCTTAGACACACTACTATCCCCACAAGAACAATTAACCGGCACATTAACGTCACGACCAACAGGTAAATTTGTTGAAGGGTAATCATTAGAACTCTTAAGCCTATCCACAGATGTAAGATTAGCATAATCAGTTCCAGCAATGCTAATATATGTATCTCCAGACTCAATTTGGTAACTAAAACTATGACCTAAATAATCCCCATTTATACAATCACAAGAAAAGGGTATATTAATTCTAGAACCACTATCAATACTATTTTCATTTGGGATTTGGGGATTATAGTTCATAATATTTGGAGGTGTAGTATGTAGCTTAATTGCTATATCAAGAAGGGTTGCACCTGGATATATATAGTAAGAAGCTAAAGCCAAATCACAACCTTTTTTACAGGTTGATTCAACTAATCCCAAATAGATAATCAAAACAGTAAACAGAAATTCTATTTTTTTCTCCATTAAACCCCAAACAAAACCCTAATCAAAATTAAAATGGGTAAAGACGGCAGACGAAGTAGAAGAATGTTTTATTTTCCATTGATCATGATATTATAACATTGACTTTAATGGTGGGTTTTTACATTAGATGGTCAAATGTCAACGATTAACAGAATAATTGGAAGTTTCGTTGAAAAAATAATAGGAAAGGGAGAATGAAAATTAGTCTAAAATTGAAGCTGACATTGGTAAGGTTTAAAAATGTCGACCTCCATGATGATCACAATCAAGATGATTTGATGTGATCATAAACAAGTAAACTGCGTGATCACTTACATCAATCACTCCTTGTCGACAAAGAGACGGTATTGTGGGACCTTCTATTTTAGTCCGTCTACTAAATTTTAATTTTATCATTTTTGGATAATCCATTAACATATTTTAATCTTTTATTTTTTCTAATTAAAAAGAGGTCCACGAACATGTATATTTGATTGACTACTACTTTTAATATCAATTAGTTTTAGGATGGAACCTCATCAAATATGTCGGTATAGTTCGTGTGTAGTTAACTTTCCTCTTGTGTAGATTTAAAGTACAAGCCTAAATTTATTTATTAACTCATAAAAAGAGAAAAAATAATTTACTTAATCTATTTTTTATTTCCATATCATTTCATGAGCTGAACGAGTAGCCTAAACTTCTAACCCAAACTATGAAATTCTCATTGTAGGCCCCAATGCCCCCCGAAATTTAATATTCACAAAATACCGTCATGTAAGCTCATTATTATACTTTAAGAGCTAAAGTAGAAGCAGCTAATCTCTTGAGAGATGTATTTTAAATCTAGCTTATTAGAGATTAATGTTTACTTATTATATTTTTAATATCTATTTACATTATCATTAATGTTTATTTAGCTATCCTTAATGCCTGCTTTTAATATCTTAAATGTCTACTTACATCATTCTTAATGCTTACCTATAATCTATTAAAAAATATATAATGGATCGGCCTAAACAGATATGGTCTCTCAAAGAGACTGTTTCTCACAAAAATTTGTGAAGTAGAAGATGAAGGAGGTGAGAAAGAGAGAGAAAGGGTGGGGCCAAGTTTAAGAAGAATTTACTTTCTCTGATTTTTAATAGTTGCTACACTTCTGTTTTTCACACTATCCTATATACAATTGCAATATTTTATATTTTTAATTTCATATGATTAAAAATTCTAAAAAGTTAATATTATGATCATACGTATTAAGTCAAATCAAACAAGATTCCACTTGACTATGTTTTACATTATACACGGAGAAATATAGAAAGTGTAGCAACTAATAAAATTCAGAGGAAATATTAATTACAACAACAATGCAAAAATCTTAATCCCAACAAATTAGGATAACATATATAAGAATTTATTCAAAAATAAAAATAATAATTAATAATTTTTCATTTCACAATCTAAAATGGTCCTTAGATAAAACTATTTTAAATTATAATCCACCATTTAAAATAACAAAAGAACAAACTTATGACTATTAGAAAACATAAAATTAGACCCAACCAAAATAATTTTTCCAACCCTATAAAGGGATAGGTTAACATTCTTATTCCCTCCGTTCTTTTTTATCTTCCATTTTGGGTTTTTTTTCACATATTAATAAAGATAGAATCTTTGGGTTGTAGTGGGTATTATTTTAATTAAATAGTAGTGTGAAGTAATGATTGTATTGGAAGTATGAGATTGTAGTGGGTATTATTTTAATTTAATAGTAGTGTGAAGTAATGATTGTATTGAAAGTATGAGAGAGAAAATAATTATAAATAAAAGAAAAGGGGTACATTAAAAGAAAAGGGGTTTTGAGAGGTAAAAGTGGGATAAAAACTTTCTAAACATAGAAAGTATTCTAAAGTGAAAGAACTTTTAAAACTATCCGTTATAGTAACGTGGAAGATCAAAAAAGAACGGAGGGATAATAATTATTGACATTCTATCACCACAATCTAAAGCACCATGATGAAAGCAAATTACATCAATCAATAAATTATTAGCTCCATAATGAAGTAAATTACACATTCATCCCACTTCTATAAACAAAAAATGTGAAAAATAATACAAAACTATGATCAAAGTTCCCAATCACGTCAACTA
Source organism: Amaranthus tricolor (assembly GCF_026212465.1). Classification (NCBI taxonomy): domain Eukaryota; kingdom Viridiplantae; phylum Streptophyta; class Magnoliopsida; order Caryophyllales; family Amaranthaceae; genus Amaranthus; species Amaranthus tricolor. The sequence goes on along the minus strand of NC_080063.1, from coordinate 13,796,480 downwards.
CATACATGTCTATAGTATACTTTCACCATTAATTATACTTTCTACTGATAGTGACATTTTTCTACATAAAATATGTAACAATTGTACCAGTTATACTTGCTATTAATAGTGATATTTTTCTACACAAAATATGTCACAATCGGGTGTGAGTATTTCAGACGAAGTACTTAGAAAAGACACATCATATGAAGGCAAATATTACAATAACAGAAAGGTAAGCTGGCAGAGGAAGTATAGAGAATGCAGCACTTGACTCATAGAAGTAGTAGTATGGCACAGGAGGAGAAGGGCCAGCTGGATTTATCACAAGTGGAAATGCAGCTGGTGAGCTAGGTGGAGGATGATTATATCCACCTTTGTGGGGTCCACTCGATGGCGATGACGGTGTTGGTGGTGGTGGAGGCGGAGGCGGTGTGTGGGACACCTTTGGTTCGGGTGGTGGTGGAAGTAATGGCAGTAGTGGTGGGAGAAACGGTTGGATGGTTTCGGGTGGTGGATGTGGATGTGGTGGTGGTGGTGGAAGCTGCGGTGCAGCCAGAGGCGACAATGGCAGTATCGGGGTGGTGGTTGATGGTGGCGGCGATGGTGGTGATGGTGGTGATGATGAGCATATGACAGGGCAAGTGCCACACTCACTAATGCAGAGTTGTCCTGCTATTGAACTTGATGATGGAAGTGGGAGTATGTTTTGATCTTGACATGAGACTTTTGTGACACAATTTATTGTCAAAATTAGTGCTAATGTAGAAATTTTAGCCCAATTGTGATGATATATGCATTTTATGAGACTCATGGTTGGTGTATTATGTGTTCTAAGGCATGAAAAATGTAGCAAAAATGGTTGAAAATGGAGGGTTCTAACTTCCAAGGTAATAAAATGATGTTAAGAGAAGTGAATATATTTGAGAAAAGAGGGATAAAGTGTTTTGGGTGTATTGCAAGGGTGTAAGTGGTGCTTAATAAAGTTTAGATTTTTAGATGCTTCTTGGAAGAAAGGTATAAGGTATGTTTGTCTCAACTTTTTTTAAGAAATCATGAATTAAGGAATATGGTTGGATTAGATTAATTTTTGTTATTTTAGCTCTTCATTTTAACTCAAGTATCTGTGTTAGAATCTAAACCTTAAATATAGTTTGGACACTTTAATTTCGTTTAAAATTTATTATTAACATAGTCAAGTCAGACACTTAGACACGTATCTGAGTCGAATATACGTACCACCATACGAAGAGTATTAACACCTTCCAAAAATAGCAACTAAAACCCTTAAAAACATTAGCATGTTTGAAAAAAGCAATCAATATTTACCCAATTACACGTACAAATCTACAAATACCAAATAGGTGAAATTACACTTATTGAATATCTAACTCGTTAGTTGTTCTTGTACATAGGTTCTTTCAATAATATATCAATAAACGTATTATATCACTATTGTTACAGTTTGGTTTTAAATTGAAATTCAAGTATTCTATATTTCCATTAGATATTATATGAAAATGGACCTACAATTACGTTAATTTCGTCTACCAACTCAATTTCACGCGTCATCTCATCTTAATATATATCTTTATCCATCTATTTTTTGTTTTATTCTCCCATAAATTGTCAATCAAAATTAAAACCCAACAAGAATTTAAACATAAAGAAGCATACATAATTATTATACCTCAATCTTCAAGACAATAATGAGTATAATTCATACTTAAACCACACGATCATAACTCTAATAACAGGTTTAAGCGAATCCAAAGTTACTTATGTGGCTTAATTAAAGTATTAATCTAATTGGTTTAAGATTAAAAAAACACAGCATTACAATTTACAGGTATTCTTTTCCCCACTAAGTTGCCTTAGGCTTTCAACTTTATGCTTTCTTCTGGCTTTAGTTATACTTTTCTTGCTGCACATAAGTGAAAATCCCTAGGATTTTGACTATATCACCCTCTTCTGATGCAACTTTCTAGCATTTAGGTTTAAATTATTATATTGGCTTTTTGTTTTCACGCTATTTAATATATTATTTTGACTTTAAATATTTTTAATTACACATTATTAAAAATTATAAAAATTGATTTAACAAATATATTCATCAAGACGAGTTAATTGATTAAATTTTTTCTTATACATTAAGAACAAAAAGTGAAATAATATCGATCGACAAATAGTACTTCAGTTACTAAGTTTTTATGTAGCAAATAGTTCCAACTAAAGGTTTTATGACCAACACATCATTTGTAGCACTCATTTATTAAATTAAAAAAACTTGTATAATAAATGGCTTTCACATTTTGTTTATAAAGGATCAATTAGAAATAACATCTTTTTAGTGTTATCAATATGGGTACAGTTGCATACATCTGACCCTTTAAATTCATTTTGGGATCCATTTAATGGTGTTTGAGGTAATGGAATATTGTAGGCTGTTGTTCTATGAGTTTACTCTAACACGCCCCCTCACACAAGGGCCATTTGGACTGCACTGTGGGTGCAATACAAACCCTCCTCATATTTAACACGGAATATTCCAGTTCAAATGAAGGGTGGTTGAGGTTCAATACTATCTCAAAGATCAACTTAGAAACTGATCTAAAAAATTTCATTTTCCTTAACTGTGGAACAAAAAACAGAATCCCATGTACATGAAGCCTTAACTTCCATTTAAGGATCAAGATATACACACCAAGCATGAAAATATACACACGCAAGTACTATACAGACTTTCACAGCATTGCTGAAGCAGCCTCCTACAGATTTTCTGCGTCCTTATTGTGAGCCCTGTGGAAGTTCTGCACCCTTAACCTGAGCCCTGTGAAGGTGTCCAGGAAGGATTCGTTCTCAATGGACTGGTTCTCGAAGGACCACCCTGGTCATCAACAATATAAAAATGTTAGCACGTCGATATTTTCCCTGTTTTGATTTCTTTCTTGACAATAAAACAATGCTAAGCGACTTCTGTACCCCGAATGCAATTAAGTGGCTCCCACCTTAGTTAAATACTACTAAAAAAACTAGAAGGCAATCAAATCACAACATTTTAGTACCCCGTATGCTATTGAGTGGCTCCCACCTTAGCAGGGTTCAAGGGTCAGTTGTACACAACATGACCCTCGTTAGTGATAGCAAAGGGGTTGTTTTCTATTGACCCTCGGCAGCAAATATCATCTACAACTTTTTATAAATAAAAAAACAATCAGATCACAAGTATTAGTTGCAATGGCCCATTTAAGAATGCAGGAAAACTAATGATTTAAAACATGAGCAAAGATGAATCCTTCATAAATACACAAAACCCCACAAGATGGATATCATGTTGTTGCAGGAAGAGGATGGCGGATTAAGAGCTCAAGTACCTGGCCTGGATATGGAGATCGTTGGTGTGAACTTGATGATGTGTTAGAGTTTCCTTGGCCCATTGATGATCTTGGGCGTGGAATTGGTATATGATTTACTGGCTGATAAGCGTAGAAATTGTTTGGATCTTCTGTCATCCCAAAATCTCTTAGTCGACAGAGTTCTGGCAACACAACAGTACTAAGATCAGGGCGATCTCGTTTCCTTAACTCGCAACATTTTAAGGCCATTTGTGCAAACGATAGAGCTTCTTCAATAGGCCAGTCATGCACAGCAGGATCCAGCATTTCAGGAAAAGTGCCGGTCTCAATGGACCGTTGAACATAATGGCTGAGACCCATTGCAGGCTTTGCAGTAATTATCTGAAGCAACATAATCCCCAACGAGTACACATCAGATTTCGTGGTCAACATCCCAGTTTGCTGATACTCCGGATCAATGTAACAGAATGTTCCTGCTGCAGAAGTCATGTGATATTGTGTGACACTATTTGCTACAGAAGGCGGAACCAATCGAGCTAGACCTACATCACTAATTTTGCTCACATAGTTGCGGTCTAGGAGGATGTTAGCTGGCTTCAGATCACGGTGTACCAGGGGTTCAGGCTTTGCCTGATGAAGAAATGCAAGGGCAATCGAAATCTCAGCTGCAATTTTGAACCGAATTCTCCAAGGAATAGGAGGGGTACCATTTTTCCGTAGAAGCCTATCCTCCAAGCTTCCATAGTTCATGTACTCATAAACCAAGCAACCATACTCAGGGCATGCTCCTAGGAGAAGTACCATATGCGGATGTCTCATACAGCTTAAGACCTCTACCTGCATCAATTTGGAAAGCAATGAACTAAACTAACCTAAGTATATTCAATCTATCGTAAAATTAATTATGCTAATTCACGTTTGCTACTAAATTTCGACATTTATAACCATTGTTATCAAAATCACGATTTTGATCTATGATTCTACGATTTTACGATCCAAAAACATGTGAGCGATTCGAATCGTATGTAGAATCGTAAGTTAGTTAATCTTACAATTCTAATTAAAATAAAATTTTTAAAGGTAGAATCATAACACGATTCGACGATTTGATTCTACAAATTTATTCTTAATTTTATTAATTTTTCTCATGAAACTCTCATTAATTTTTCATACCTTTTTAATGATCCATAATCATAATTTTTAAAAAATAAACTTCTTCATAAGTATGAAGATTTGAACTAATTATTAAATATATTTCTATTCTTATAAATGAAGTGAATGAAACTTTATTAATAAACTTAAAATTTTGAGATTAATAATTATGACTAGAAGGCAAATTTATGTTTATTGTAGAATCTTACGATCCTACGATTCGATTCTACGGGTCTGAATGATTCCAAGTAGAATCCCAATTTTAACAATTTTGTTTATAACTAAATACACAATGTTAGCCTAGTGACATTTAATGCAAGTACATAATCATTAATATGATAAAGAACAGTGGAATTATGTTACCTCCTGTTGGAATTGCCTCCTTCCTTGTGCTGCATCTGGTCTTAATACTTTGATTGCAACCGGTGTATGATCTAGTCTACCTTTGTAAACGGGTCCATAACCACCTTCACCAACTTTAAAATGGGGGGAAAATTTTTCAGTTGCAACTTCTATCTCATCTATGGTGTATTTCCTGTACCTTACATCATTCTGAGCTAGCGCACTTAGTGCCCTGTTCTTCTCGTCTGCTTCTTGCTTAGCCTTAATTTCAGCAAACTTCCTTTTCTGTGCTTCTTTCTCGGCTAACTTCTGTGCTGCTTCAGCAGCTTCTACAGCAGCTTTACACCTAGCCTTCTCCATTTCAACCATTGCAAAAGCCGACTCCTCAGAATACCTTGTTTGCTCAAACTTCCGGAGTTCCTCCGTCTTCCAATCAGTTAGCTCTTTAGCCTGTTTAACAGTAATTAAGCTATTATATCCCAAGTTTTCGGTAAAATAAATATTATATGCAAAGCAACACCGACAAGTGAAACAACCACCTTCTGCTTTGCAGTGATTGCTTCTTTGCAAGCCGAGCTGTACATATCCATAGTTTGCTTCAGCTCAAGCCTTAAGCGTCTCATTTCTGCTTCTAGATTATTCTACAGCACAAAATAAACAGTTACAATTAATTTTACTAATTGATGTGTTGACTAACTTTGTACTTACCGGTGAGTGAGTATCTTCCCTTCTTGGAACACCACCAACAAAAGAAAAGTCCAACTCTTTGGCTGGCACATCATGCATATTACAGAATGGAAAATGGTCCAAATGATCATCATCCGATAAGGAACTTCGATTGCTTACGCTGCCACCAGAAATGTCAATGTTTTCCATTGACACTGAACCCTTCCAAGAACCGCCCAACATGGCCTGCCGTCCTCCCCTGCTGCTATCATTGTTTCTTTCAGCTGGGTTGGAGTTTGATCCTCGAAGAGAAGGTGTTCTGATTTCAGTAAAGGAAAGAAGTTTACCAAAATAAACGAATGCAAACATTTTATGTTAACTCTAGTCTTTGGACTTGAATAGAAGCTGAAAGATAGACACGGTCCTCTGAACCTCATTCCACCTCCAAAAGCTCGTTCTTTCAAACAAAGACTTCGGTTTGGGGCATAGTCTGATCTAGTTAAACTAGGAACACTCTCAGAAGTTAGGCCCCCTAATTCAACATTAGATCGAACTTTTAATACAAAGTCAGCAATAACATTGTACGAAGTTTGTACTAGAGTCACTATTACTAAGGACTGATCAAGAATGTTAAAGATGTGACCCGAAATAGTAGCACATACAATTTACCTTGAGTGGAGATCATCGAAAGATGCATGTTCAACGGAATGTTGATGAGTTAATACTACTGAAGGTGAAAGCTTAAGAGGAATAGGAGTATTAACAACAGGACGTTGAGCTGATCGTACACTAAGCACTTTTGCCTTCGCAATCACATACACCGAACAGAACTCTGGCGCACATTTGGTCACATGGCTTGGCACATCAAGTTTTTTGAAGGTTCTGTAATTGACAACAACATAGTTTAAGAAACTAGGATTGTAAACATACTTTTCTTGCTTATATAGAGATAAGAACTCCAACTGACTTCACAAGAGCATTTCGTGTAGATGCACCGATAACAATGTTAGTGATGAAGTTGCTGTTGACATAGTCCAGTATAGCCTTAGCTACGTCAGAATCATCAAGAATAACCTCTTTCACTTGAACCTGATAACGATAATTATAAGTGAAATTCATGTTTGTTTTGTTTCGATATCACAACAATGTCAAACCTTTAATTGTTTCAACGCGTGAATTAATTTTAACAGATAAACATAAACATGTATTGAAGATACACAACCACACTAGAGTTTTCTACATGCAAGTATACAACAGATTTATTTGGCAACTATACCCAATAAATTTTAAGTGTATATGATTGCCAAAAAAGAAATGAATTCAAGTGTATGCCATCTCCCTTCTACCTTGCACAGACTGGTCAAACATCGTTATCATCATACCCAATATCCCGCTCGAAAGCAGGGTCACAGACTGGTCAAATGATGATGCCAAATTGCCAATGAATGTGTATACAAAATTATCGAAGATAATCTATAGACAAAAAGCTAGAAACACACTTTCAGCTTGAGGTATGTCATAAGTGATGTTTTGAGTTTTTACTTGAACATGTCGGCAACATATTGTTAAGGCACCAACTTAACCAAAAGTTTAAGCTTATGATCGAGGCCCTGAGATACGTTGTATACTCTATCACGCCCCCTCATATAAGAACCCTTTGGGCTAGAAGTGTGGACGCAGCACATGCAGGGTTATCCATATATGTTTTCCCAAAGATGCTCTATTTCTCTCAAATTCTCAATAAGTATATATATCTCCATTCGCACAATACGAGTCAAAAGGTCTCTAGGAGTTGCTAGAGACGTCTAATAACTACTACCTGTATTTGATCATGTAGTTTTTCTAGCTAAATCATATTAAACAACCAAACAGACCGTAAGAATTATAAACAACAAACTTGATGAGTTGTACATAACTTTGATAGAATACTCTTTTTGTATTTTCTAACAAATGAATACCTCATACTTCTATATAGACAAAGCTATGATATAATCCTAATAACAAAACATAATATAACAAAGCTTGTCGATTAATTACCGATTTGCGAGCACAATATCCACGATAAGGGATGAAAATATGTTGAGGATCAAAATCCAAACTTCCGTCAGCTACAAACATACAAAACACAAAACAAAAATAAGCCCCCGAAGTGAAATTTCATACAACATATAACAAAAACAAGATATTTCAATACTTTTTAATTAATTAGAATTGCAATTGAAAAAACGGGTTTCCTATAGGAAAATTTGTTGGAAATTACATATAAAAATAATTCTTTTTGTTAAAAACTAGCTAGAAAAATATATTTGTTTTCCAAAAGCCACCATTTATTGGAAACTATTCGTTTGAGCGTTAAATGTAATTTTTTTAACCAAAAAATCCAGGTAATTTTTGACAAAAAGTAATTTTTTCAATAATAGTTTCGGAAAATTGTCCTTTTCTATATCATAATGCTTTCTCAATCAATTTACCACAAAGAGGGAGGGATACCTACGATTTCTCTGTCTAACATGGACCAAAATGAGGAAATTATTCCCGGACAAAAGATGATCAATTGCCCATTTCACTGCAAATTGGCTGTGTTTATCCTTGTCAATGGCGACGGCAGTAGAGTTGATGGGCAGCGTCCCCATGTCTTCTGAAAAAGACATTGCCCACCAACTGTTTGTTGAAATGTCCCTGAGAATCCAAAAATAATAGAGGATAATCAGAGATTCGAAGAGAAAGAAAGAGAGAAAAAGAAAAAGGAGAGGAGAATCCAAATTAATCCTCTTTCTCTCTCTTGAATCTTGTCCAATGAATTCTTTTTCCCTGTTCAGATTATTTGTCCGTCTCAAGATTTCTTCTCCATTTTTGCTGCTCACAAAAGCTTTTCACGCGGGAAACGGGGGATCAACTAACTTTCATGTTTTTATTTTGTGGTTTAAACTAACTTTTGAGTTTTAACCAAACAAATTTTGCTTTTTTAGGAAATACTCCTATTTGTTAATTTTTTTTGTACTTGTTAATCTTTAACCTCCCCTTAAATACCTACCTGCCTTATAAAAATGGAACTAGGTTAATTTGTCAAATTTTTTAAAATATAGCTACTCCTACTCATTTACTATAATTTAGTAAAATATATTTTAGTTTGGCTAATTTAAAAATAATGCCTTTTTAATTTACCTACATAATTTATTAAAATTTAAAGCTTATAGCATTAATTGAAACTAGAACAAAATTAACAATTTTCAATTAATATTAATCTAAGTAATATTAGTCTAAAACTAACATTAGTAAAAAAAAATGATCTTTTACCTAACTTTTATTAATCATTTAAGAAGAGACAATCTAGTTCTAGTAGTAGAATATTTAGTTTTGATATAATTAACATTTTATTAGTACTTTATTAAGTTTTGGAAGAATAAATTGGGATAATTATTTTATCAGGACTAATGAGATTAAGTTGGTTAATTAGCATCTTAAGGAAATATGGAACAAACAATATTAAAAAAAATAAAAGGATAATTAATGTACTATTAATCTAAAAAACAAAGGGGATGTGCATGAGGTTTCTAACTATAAGAAAATTATAAAGTAAATAATAATCATATTGATTTGAAGAAAAGAGAAAAATACTAAAAGAAGTATTTTAGTGGGTTATAGAAAAATAGTTAGGCTTATGCCATATAAATTTTAAAAAGGGTAGTCCAATTTAAATAAAAGGAAGATCAAACCAATGTTAGAATATGTGAAACAGAAATTTAAAGATTTTTCTATCAGGATAATTTTATATCAAGTATTTGTTTCGTGAACTAGTCTGTGTGCGACGGTTCTTTCTAGGATAATAAGATTCTATTTAGAGAAATGTTTCGTGGTGCATGTTGTTCGTTGATATCATTATACTAGTAAATGAAACTCGGAACGGATCAATGCTAAGATAGAGATGTGAAGGCAAGTATACCAAAAGGATTTAAACTAATTCAAAGTAATACAAAGTATAAAAACATACCAATTAAGATGTTAAGAAAGAAGTTAGTGTGGGTGTCTTGCAATTGCATAACAATAAAACAAATGAGTATGTAGCAAATTTGAAGCACATTTATACTTCCAAGTTCCTCTTTAAAATTTTGATATTTTGTTACAAATGTTACAAGGATCGTTTGCAGTCTCCACAGTTCAAATCAGTAACTAGAAACTGCCACTAGAGAAGGCATTTCACTACTAAAAATTCTGAAATAAGACAGTGTCATGGTGAGATGATCATTATCGGATTAACTCATGTGTATTTAATGCGTTAAAGTAATCAACCCCTCTTGTATGAGACCGTCTCACTGTGAGACGAGTTCATACAAAAGGCCTATTATGCTAAAAGTGTCATTATTGGATCATTTAACTCAAGTATGAGACACGTCTCCCGGTGAGACCGTCTCATACAAGAATTTGTGAAGTAGTAATAGGATAAGTGACAATCCGAGAAGTCCTCGTGTTGTACCCATTTTATGGTCCATAAAAACCATGTAAAGAAAATCAGCTTGTAAAATTCTTCTGTCGTCGTCAGTTTTATCCAAACCCGAACGATTTATGCTGACTGCTGCTGGTAAAGAAAATTCGATATGCAAATCTGGAAAATTAGACACAATCAAACATTGAACATTAACAAGTTGACCAGTTTTTCAAAAGCGTGCAGTGTCTACCATGGACAATAAACTCAAATAAGTGTAGGAAGACCACATAACGAAAACGTCCAAACACACAAACAACAGCTCGAGATTCTGAAACAATCATACAGCATAGTTTATCGTACATCAACGGATTTCTACCAGAAGGCATTAAAAAAAATAGCAACGTTCTAACGATCAGACCATGTTCAAACAAACTCGAACCAAGCTCAAACCGTCACAGAGGTTCTCTCTTTTATTTGGGTATCTAACAGCTAGTTCCTATCGTGAATCATTTCTGTGAAAGCGGAAAAGCAGGATCCCGTTTTCCATCAATTTCTCTGTGACAAATTCTGCACAAGTGTTGCAAGTTGGTTGTCCTTCTGAATGGCCTGTACCCATCTTGCGTTGATTTGAACTCTCTCAAGACTCTGCTTCAACGTTCTCGCAATTGTAGGTTTCATTCGACTTGCGAAAAATTCCTCGACCTCTTTTGCCTTTTCAATTGACGAAAACTGGGGACACCAATGAAAAGCTAGTCAGCACTAACAAAAAACACAAGGTGAAGCAAAGCACAAATATAAATGCCCTTGATTGAGCGCTTCCACAAAGCTGAGTGAGACGTACTGGTGACACAATCGCACTGATAAAGCGGGTGATTAGATAACCAGAACCCCATGTTTTCGAAATGTAATCCCACTTATCCTGCAAGCATTGAAAATGAAAATTTATCCATACAGTTTTATCACGTTTGTATGATCCCTTGAATCAATAGGCCAAAGATATTATAACTTATAATGGACTACATTAAAATGACTCATTAAATTATGTGCACTTCTTATTTATGTGAACCTGTAGATAATGTTTGTTACCGAGAGTCGTTATCACTTACAAGACTAAGGTTGTGCACACATGCGCTCCAAATCCCACCTTGGTGGGAGGCATTGGAGTAAAGGAATTATAGTTGTAGGTTATCACGTTTCTAACCATATTAAGCTGAGCTATTTTTATAGGTAAAAACATACTGGTGGTGCTACGAATAGGAGATATGAAATGAAATTTACCTGAAGCCATTTCCAAGCAGTTTCACGCCCCTGAGAGCTGACTGACAATCCAAAAATCGCATCTTGACTTCGAACCTTTTCAAGATAATCAACAATCAAGTTATTGCATGATTAAAAATTAGGACGTGAAGACATTTGGTAGGTTAGGCCTACCTCAGAAGACAATAAAAAGTTGAGGACTTCGAGAACAACTTCTGGGTCTGGACAGGATGCCAGTGAACCTATAAATCACCAGAAAAGTATGGCAAAAATTAGAATTCGAACTCATGAGTTTTCTTGCAGATAATTAAATGCAATAGATGATACTATTACCTATTATGCGTCCCTTCTCCTGGCTCAGATCACACTCTCTGTATACTTTTAGAAGAGCTTCATAGCCTGATCTATTTGATGCAGTGACTTTTTGCATCACAGCAGTATATGTAGCCTGAACAATATGAAACACACATGAATATTTTGATAAGATCGACAGAATTATAATAGCAAAAGGAAGGCCAATGTCATTGAAAAAATGACGAATTACACCCTAAAAAACTTGTTTACCAGAAGCCACCACAAGAAAATGCATGAGCACTAGGCTTCCGGTGCACATATTCAATACTGAACATAAATGCATATGTATAGTAAGGAAAGACGCACAATTAGAATAATGTGATGCAAAATAAAATATCAGCTGTAGAAAGTGCTGGAGAAGATGCATGTGTGCAGCTCAAGAATGATAACATAATTCACTATACTTGGATTACAGCAAGTAAATTACTATTCCCTCTATTTCATTTTAAAGTTCACCTTTGAATATTCCATACAAGGAGAAATTGAAACATGGTTTTTCATGGATATATAAAAGTTGAATATATCCATATGGAATCTTAATAGATTTATCTCGATGTGTGAAATTTTAAAATATAATTTTTCATAAAACTATATATAGACTCAAATTATATTTGAAAACCGTGCAAAAAGTCAAGGCAACCAACAAAATGGAACGGTGGGAGTACTTGATGGGGCAATGTGACGTATTTTCAGGGTGTAGAGAGTTTATTGTGCGAGTTTGTGTAAAGCACACACATACAAGAATAAGTCAGTTTCATAAGTTACAACACCTTTCTGGTATCAGGTGGTAGAAGTGGTGAATTCCTGTCAGCACAGAATGCTTCAAAACGCCTGATAGCTTCATTGAGAGTACCCTCATGACCAAGCTCAGCAAGCACAGTCAGTAGCTCTCCTCTCAACAAGGCATCCAAGTGGCTCTCGCCTGGCTTGGGCTCCCAGCCAAGTTTTCTACATTTTTTGAAAAGAAAATAGTGATCAAGACAAAAGAAGCAAATAAGCAAAAGCCTTGGTTCTGAAATAACAAATAACAGTCAAAATCAGCTGCTAGAACTTCCGCAGTGATGAATTCACTTTTTATGAGTATGACTTAAGTGATAACAAATACAAACAAAAGAAATGCCGAAAGGCAAACATGTGCGTCCTTTGGTTTTATTTCACTGCAACATGGGCCAAACAGTTTCTATCACTGAATAGTGGGTCCCTGTTGTAAGTATACCGAACCGGAGGGAGTAAATCACTAAACTAACAGAAACATAATTCATCTTGAACTATCCCTCAACTCAATGTTCCACTATATTCCCACGCAAACTGGAGGGATAAAAAAAACTTCAGAAGAATGGTTGGGAAGGAAAAATCTTCTCTACAATGATTGCTCAAAAAAGCCATCTGAACAGGCTAATTCTCTACACAAGGTTTCAAGTCAAGTATAAAAGGCCGCTCACTGCTGACAAGAATTTATCACCAAATGCTCCATATGGAGTTCAATATAAATTTACTGTGGATATAGCATTAGACTTGCAAGCACAGAGAATGATGCTCCCTCCGTCTTGCACTTCTGAGCAATGCAACTATATACTTTTCTTTCGACAGCCCTATCTTAAACGGCTATGAGGTAGCAACCTTACAGTGTCATTGATAAAGCTCCTTAACTTAGTTAGTATTTCATAATGTAAGGAACTACTTTTTCACCACTTTACCATTTATGAAATATAAAATAACACCAAGGTCTATTATAGCACGACAACATCCACCTGTTTTGCATTTTGGTATATTTCAGATCAATTAGCAATAAATTTTATCAAATAATAAAATGGTCACCTAAACACCAGTTTATCTTCTCTTTAGCACCTTTACTATTCTCTACACTCGAAATTCACAGAAAATTCTGTCTCTACTCTCCAGGAAATCCCCAATGAACAAACTTTAGGGAAGAGCAAGGAAATTTAGAAGTACAACAGTTGAAGTGACTTCAAAAGCCGTGATTACAATTATAAATGCAAATGTTGTTCCCAAACTACTAAAACACGCTAATAACAAAAACAAAAAACAGATATATGAATACATCTGCATTTGATACCTTCAAACATTTGCATTAGCTAGACTGCCATAGATGTGACCTATACCAAATACACCTATTTAAATTGCTCATTGGTATAAAGTAATACATACCCAGCAGGATGTTCAAAAAGACTAATGAAGAACTTTTTGAGGCCATCAACTAATTCAGGCGTAGCATCAGCCACTATCCTCATAACTTTGTAGCTAATCTACGGAAACATAAGGCATAACAAAATTAGGATATCATATAATTAAAGATAACTTCAATTATGAATAGAGACGAGATTACATTTATTAAATTGGAGAGAACAGTATAGTCAGTTTCCTCTCTGAATGAAGCTACCAAAGTCAACAAAGATGTCAGAGATTGTTGACCACTCGTACAGAGGGCAAATGTATCATCCAAAACACCTGCAGTGAGAATTAAAAAGTCAAACAAGGACTTAAATTTTCAATAATGGTGAATAAAATATCAAGCACACACTCAATATTCATCTTACCGAATCTATCAGTTGCAGACAATTGACCTCTCTCTATAGCATCCCTAAGTTTGGCTTCCAGTATGTTATCATATTTCACTCTATAAAATCCTGTTTGGTCCACGTTAAACTTAATCCAAGAAGACCCGACAATATCAAGACTTCCAGATTTTTCTTTCAGGAGAAAACTATGATGATTATCATAAGATCCGCAGCATAATGTTATTGGGACAATCCACTGGCTATCACTAGGGGAACCACTCAACAAAAAGTGTGCCTGCAATCAATAGCACAATGTTACATTGCGACTGAAAGTGAGTTGAAAACAGTAATATCCTGTTTCTAGCACCAGATAGAAACAAGAAATCAATGAAGTGCATTACCTGCTCTAACTCCAGCTTTTCGTCTCTGACGCTCACAGATATAACAGGATAACCTTTCTGCTGTGTCCATGAATTCATTAATTCCTTTACTGGTTCACCAGATACTTCCTCAAGAACAGCCCATAAGTCTTCTGTCTTGGCATTAGAGCAAGCATATTTCTTTATATAGCATGCTAGAGCTCTCTGATTGCAAACGTTAAGTAACAATAAGTGAAAGCAAAGGATGCCTAAGCATGTTAGTGGAAGCAAAGGAAACTTGTGATATACAAAGGTAAATGCATAATTTTACAAAGAACTGAACAGAGCTTCAGGGTGGAGCTTCAGGCCCGCCTACCACTCCAGGCAAAATATTAACTCCTAAATCAAGTTTCTTGAAGCTGACTAACAAACGAGAACATAAGAACTGCCTAAATTCTAGGAGACTAACTGCATTAATGATTTGTGTCGATATAAAATTATAAATTGTACTAGTATGCCAATAGATGCAACTGTATATTATTACGAGAGCCTTGGTATCAGTCGATAAAAAAAGATATAACTACATTCTGTTAAAGTGAAAAGTGCCATCAAGATCAGATTCTGTAAGCGGATGCCCAGAATCCAAACTCCAAAGGCATAAAAATATAAACTATCTTGGAAATCTAGCCGCGGAAATCAACATGCATCTTTAAAAAGAAACTAAACAAAAATTCAAGAACCGTTTGCAAATTGTGAAATCATTCAACATAAAAACCTGAAAAGGATCAGCGCCAAGATAGCTTTGAAGCATCCTAATGAGAGAAGCACCTTTCCTGTAGCTGATGGCATCAAATATTTCATCAATTTCACTTGCATGGTTAATCTCCACCTGAAAGTATGAAAAGACTTTAGCATACATTGAAGTGATGATTCTCCTATCAACAAAACAGTACTGGTGACCCAAACCTCTATAGGATGAGATTCCGAAAGACCATCCAGCCTAAGTCCATCAGTAGTCTGGTCAAGAAACTGAGTCCAAATTTTCCATTCGGGAAATAAAGCATCAGCTGCTAAATAAGATACCTGAAGACAACCAATAGAAGTTTATTAGTTCCATATTTAAAAGCCTAATTTTTGAATATTGCACAAAGAAATTCTTTTAGTATAATTATAGATACCCATGTCGCAAATCCCTCATTCAGCCATAAATGTGTCCACCATTCCATTGTCACAAGATTGCCAAACCATTGATGAGCCAATTCATGAGCAACCACAATAGCAACCTTAATGAACAATATATCTATTAGTAATAGTAGTATAAATAAGAAATGAAACAGTAAATAATATAAAGCAGTTGAACACATTCAGCTCACAAATAAACTACCCTTTGCTTGTAAGCAGCAGCCGAGTTCTTCTCATCATATAGCAAAGCACTTTCACGATATGTAACCAAACCATAGTTTTCCATGGCTCCAGCAGCAAAATCAGGAATAGCAATCATATCCAATTTGGGTAGGGCATAAGGCACATCAAAATACCTTTCACAATTTTAAAAAATAAATCGACAATGCATCAGTAAATCATTTCAAACTACAAGGAGAAAATGTTACTGATGATGGTTTCAGTAAGTTACTTTTCATATAATTCAAGAGTCTTAACGGCAACCTCCAAAGCAAACTTTCCTTGTTCTGTCTTGCCAACTTGACAATAGCATCTAACTTTAATACCTACACAGCATAAAAATACAGTCACGTATAAAAGTCCATTGAGCCATCTCTCATCAACGAGTTACATTAGAGCGAAATGTCAGGTATGGGAGGATACCATCAGAGGTGTGACTTTCCACAAAATCAAATAAACCCACAACTACAGCAACCAGATATGTTGACATTATTGGAGACTCCTGGAAATAAACTGTCTTAATATCCCCTTCTTTCTTTTCTTCAATGACAGGCATATTCGAGAGTGCCACAAGATCGGAAGGCACATCTAAAGTAATCTTGAATGTAGCCTGACCAGAAGAGAAACACATAAACACAACTATAACAACCCAAACTCCAGAAAAGTTGGAAACCATAAGCAAATAGCTATTGATCAAAGGAAGACAAGAATCTTAATTTATACTTCCTCTGTAACATGGGGCTAGCTAAAAGCACACAAATACACAATTGGTGTCTACCAAAGAAAGGGGTAAAAGAGTATGCTTTATGGGGAGGTCGGAGAAATGTGAGATGAGATAAAACGATATGTGTTGATGAGAATTAAAGAAAAATTGTAAATCATGACCAAAAATAGAAATGTAGCAATTCTTATAAAACGGACTTAAATGGAAAATGAAGCAATTCTCATGGGACGGAGGGAGCAAGACGAATCATATTTAACAACTTCTAGCCTACCCATCTATATCAATCCTGGTACTCAAATTATAGTTTTACAACATAATCATGAACAATTAAACAACTCCTTCACTCAACGGAAAGTGTGAGCACTGTCTAACCTTAGCAGCTGGTTCATCCCAGCAAGGAAAACACCGTCGTGCATCAGCTGGTTCGAATTGAGTGGTCGCCATGTTCTTTTTCTCGCCATTAATCTCATATACACTGAACATAATTTAACCAATTCCAAAGAAAAAGTTGAAAATCAGAGAACATAAAGGAAATTGGAACACAAATATCAACAGTTTAGGAAGATTGCAACCTTTAGAAATAAAGGCTTAAGCATTGTTGTTATAGAAGGTGAGAATGCAGAGTCAATTTAAGCACCAAGAAACAAGATAAATTCCAATCTTGGATTCTTATTTCAAGTCCATGCAATAAGGTATTAGGGCCATTTATAAAAAAATCTCCCCCATCTCCATAAAATCAAACAATGAGTGATTCACCAATACAACAATTAAATACCACAAAGTCAAAAAATAAATTAATTGGATAGTTTCCAGACAGATGCTCTAAACATGATTTCAAATATTGTCAAGAAAAAGAAATTATAGCATGCATGATTCAAGTTCAAGTTACAGATCAATAAACCAAACTTTTCCCATACTTCCAAAAACCAGAAAAAAATAATTAACATCAGCTTATCTTACAAAAAGATTTTTTGAAAAATAACAAAACCCACCTCCTGTAAAATCCTTTCATTTGATCATTTAGGGTTCCTTGAAAAGAAATATTCAAAATCCCGATTCCGACAGGGAGTTCTTGTCCGAATTCAACAACTAATATCTCATCTGCTTCAATCAATCCCACTCCAGATGCTCGGATTTCCTACATAAAAACAAGAAACACGAAATCTTTATCATCCAGCAAAGTCGAAACCCAAATTTTCTATCAAGAAAGATTCATTGAAAAGATATGATCACCAGAGAAGTTGACTTGAGTTTGAAGAAAACAGAAGACGAATCAACACTGAGATCAGCAGCATTGAGGACGAGGTATTTGGTGGGCGAAACAACATCAACATCAATGGCAACGACACCATCAAATATGCAGGCAACAAGGTCGGGTTTGAGGCGGATGTCGTAACGTTTTGGAGAAGCGAATTTGGGAAGACGAGGTTGGCCTTTAAATTCTGAGTAAGAAGACGCCATTGTTGTTGCTTTGCTAATACACTAATACTGATACTTATGTTGATTTTGGGTTTTCTCTCTTTGTTTTAAGGTGGTAGTGATGACGGATGAGGTTTATTTGTTTCCCCTCCCACAAGTAACTCGGATTTACTCCACCAAATTTTAGAGTGCACGTATTAAAATAATATTTTAAGTATTTTTACTTTTAAGTAAATTAGAAATAATATGGATCAAGTTTATATAAGACTTTATACTGATAATGACAAGTACGAGCTGACTCTTATTACTTATTATGCGTGTTTTAAACGGATTAGATCTTAAATACGTCGTGCTTCATAAACCCTCTAATAGCATAGTTAAAGATGGTTGTAACAAACAACTCTTAAACGAGCTTTTGTTATTTGGTGATCGCTATTGTTTTGCATGAGATCAAAGAAGGGGTAAATATTATGTTAGATGAGACAAGAGTTGGAGTGACGAGGTTTCAAATTAAGTCAGAGTAAGAGAGAAATACATAACGTGTAACTTTGGTACAAAAAAGATAACGAGGGGCACTATTTAGGTAGGAGATAAAGAAATTTCTCAAAGTAGATGCTTTAAATATCTTGAGTTTATATTTCAGATTAGGAAAGACATCGAACAATATGTGACCCAATAGAATTATCTGCTGGTATGGCAAAAAATGAAAAGTAGTTACTGAAATGTTATGTGATTGAGGTGAGCCTAAGCTAAAAGACAAGTTTTATCAAACAATCATTACTACTATTTCAATCCAAATGTTAGGCTTTTAGAAATGATTGTAGTAAGAATATACACAGGGTTTAGAATTGAAAACAAAAATACAAGGATCTGGAAGTTTCAAATATTGAGGAAAAGATGAAATAAAATCGTTAAAGAATATTTGGGCATGAGTAAAGATGGAATATTAAGAAATCGATTAAAAAGAAAAAGTTAGCTCGATAGACTTATAGAAGGTGAGAAAGACTAAAGATAACTCAGAGGACATGAGTAGAAAAAGATACAAATAATCTAAACTTCTATGCATAGTCCACCCCTATGCTGCATTTTGACTTTTTTGTAACAACTCTCTCTTTCCCCTTTATTAAATTACGCGTGATAGATGAATTGTTACATGCATATATTCCAGGTATTCTCTTACATACTACTAGTCGATTCTCCTTCATAAAGTCATTTTATTAGAAAGGACATTGTGTCTTAGAAATATTACATTACCTATAAAAATTCAATGAATCTATATGGAAAATTAACTCATTTGTAGAAGAACTGACATGGACAACGGACGAGAGTCCATCTCCTAAGCTAGATTTGTCTTAGACTCTCACGTAATCAATGAATATATTCTCACAATAACGGACTAATGAGTCATTCAAAAGACATGAAACAGTACGCACATAAACAACATACGATGATTGGGTCTGACTCAATAGATAGTTGGAATCAGCATCCACAATAATCATCATCATGATACACATAAACATCATCATCATCGTTATATTTTGTGTATTATACTTAAGTGAAGGTCAATAGTATTTAGTTATTGAATTTAATCAATTTATTGTTAAAATTGATGATGAATTTATATATTGCACTATTTGATAAACCTTTGACACTAATTTCTTTCTTTGTAAATATTTTAAATTGATTAGCATATTGGTTGAAAACTATGGAGATTATTACTCAAAGACAATTGGTGAAAATTAAGAAACTTTTTTTTACAGTAAATAACACTAAGTTTCATTGATTTTCTAAAATAATAACAACTTTTGATTAATCATGAATAATATTAATTTAGGGGCGTAATACCAACTTTAGTCTATAGTATACAGTATACTATTTGACATAAAAACAAAGGTAAGCTAGTGGTTAAACAAAATATGATATTATTCCAAAAAACACACTCTAAACATTAATTAGACTCATTAAAATGGTATTCCTATAGAAAAATTAGTAAAATTTGTATGAAAATAAGAAAATATATATAAATTAAGAAAATATATATAAATGAGATGAAAAAGTAAATTAAATATATAAATTGTAGTAATAAAACAGAGTATTTAGGCCAAAAATAAAGATTAAACAAATTTAATAGAAAGACTTTAAAAAAATGAGGCAAATTCCGTATAAAAGCGACTCTATATTTTATAAAATTCGGGTGGATACAAGAAACCGGTATCAAATCCGTGCTCCTTGTCATAGAACTACTATCAGCCCGTGTCGGCCGTTGCAACCCGGGGACTCGCCGAAAAGCGACGGGGGGAATAGATGGTTCGGCGCGGTTCTCAATTCTCATCCATTGGATTTAATTTCAACGGTCAACGGGGGTTTCCCCAAATTTGATAAGCCTAGAAAAAGATTACTGAATAATATGGGTATTCTTAGAGATAAGCAAATCTCTACATCTCCAACCTCACCTTCTTCAACTTCTCTAATTTCCACTTCTCCTTGTGCTGATCTTAAAATTGCTTATAATAATTGCTTCAACAGGTTTGTTCTTCATTTCTTTCTTCTATCTTTGTTCATTTCCATCAAATTATACAAGAAATTTGTTGCAATTTAATCAAGAATTAACTTTATGATGTGGGTATGTAAAAATTTCAGGTGGTATGCTGAAAAATTTGTAAAAGGTCAGTGGGAAAAGGAAGAATGTGTTACCGAGTGGGAAAAATACAGAGGATGCCTTGCTGTATGTTTAATTTACCAATTTTAATGTGATCTTTTATTGGGTTTTTCTGTGCTAATTTGTTCTTAATGTAAAGCATTATTGCCTTAAAATCATATTTTTGTAATATTGTTGCTGTTAATGTATTAATATATTGGTATAAGGGTTTGATGGTACTAATGTTAATTGACAGAAACACTTAAAAGATAAACAATTAAGAAGATTTCTGGAAGCTGAAGCTTCTGGAATGCCTCCCGCAGCTGATCGAGTCGATGCGAAAAGTTGACTTGATGATTTGGTGCTTCCAAGTTATGTAAGAGGAACTGGAGTTTTATGTTGATGGTGATGCTAACATTGATTAATGATAGTCTATTTTCACTTTTTATAATCATTGGAATTGGATTAATCAAGTTCTTTTATGAGGAAGTAGAAGTGTTTAACTTTTAACTTTACTAGTATGAAGTATGAACTTCTGGTTGCTCTTGACCAGTATGAAATTCTTATATAATCCTGTCTCCCATAGATTTTG